>NC_140245.1:989516-992016 GCF_949987555.1 Borostomias antarcticus
TTTCTGTCTTGCAGACAACCTCCCCTCTCTCCCTCTCTCTCTGTTCCTCTCTCTCCCTCTCTCTCTCTCCCTCTCTCTCTCTCTCTCTCCCCCCCCCCCTCTCTCTCTCTCTCTCTCTCTCTCCCCCCCCCCCCCTCTCTCTCTCTCTCTGTGGACCAGCCTCCCATTGTTTTCTGCTTCCTAAACCAAATCTGCCTCCCGGGGGACAAGTCTGCTTGTTGCTGGGAAACCACCGACCGAGGATAAGAGACGAACGTTGAATGTCAACAAAATGTGTCTCTTGGGGTTGCGTGATAAAATGAAACCTAAACAGTGTCTCATCGCAGGCTTGTGCGCTTGTTTAGTTGAGTTTAATAGGATCCCTGTTAGCTGTTACAAATGGTGTACAGCTCTTCCTGGAATCCACAAAATACAATATACATACAAACACACAGAAAACAATACATAGTAAGGTAATGAGCCAATTAACATTGGTCGTGAGTCAGTGAACACAAATTGACATTGGCCTTGAGTCAGTGAACATCTCATTTAGGCCCACATAACACCACAACACATTTTTCAGTTATTCTCCAAGGTTCATCGATACATTTTTTTGTCTATTTTTTAAGTGCATTTTACCTTTCATTTCTGTGATTTCTAAGGGCAAAGAGTTCCTCAAAGACATTGCTCTGTGCATCACTGTTCTCCTCATTACCTTTGACTCAGGCTTGTGCACCGTGCTCCTCCAGGCCTGCTGGTGGCGCTGTGTCTGTTACTAGTGTTCTGTACGTTTATGTATGCAGCTGGGTTTTTCATTAGACATATATTACTTTTGTTTCTATGAATGAAAATCTTACTTGGTTTAGTTTAGATTTCAAGAACACGCTGAGTGGTCGGTCAAGCTGGTTTCAAGCAAAGACAATAGGTTTATTCTGATGTTACGTTTTGCAAAGCGGACTCTGAACGGAGATGTGGTTCTCACGCTTAGAGTGAGGGACTGGGACTCGGGAGTGATATCTTATGGCGCGTTCCAGGCAACCCGTAACTCGTGTTTTTCCGACCTCCTACACGTGAAAATGCATTGGAATGGCAGTAAACCCATTACTTCCCACCCGTGAACTCGTGATGTACTCCCAGTTGCGCTCTCTGACGTCACACGGCCCTCTAAGCAAGATGGCAGCCCCCATGGGTATGGCGACAAAGATAACTTTAGGGCAACGTAAAGTAAATTTGTACGTTGTAATCAAAATAATACAAACGATTATGCACTACAACCTGCTATGTGTATGTAATGATGCCCAAATATGTTGACAAGAGATAGCTAGTGCTAGCTAGCTAACATTAAGGTAAACCTGAACGTGACCATGCAAACGGCGAAAGGTCGATGATGTCAATAAATAAAATGTGACGTACGACTTCTTAGCATAGCGAAATTAGGCATACAATGTTTAGCTTGCCAGCTCTGACAATGTGCCAAATCTCAAGCTTTTTCCATATCAGCTTGTTTACATTTATCCAGAATGCCACTCATTCAGACAGTTTGCCTGGAACGCTATGAAGTCGTGAGTCGTGACTTGAATTCGTAACTTACGAGCTCACAATCCCATCTGGAACGCGGCATTATAACGTGAGAAAGGAAGTGACATGCAGTTTCAGGATGAAGAGGACAGGGAAGTGATGTCACACAGAAACAAATTGTAGTTTTAACAGACTGAGTCTAGGGGAACGAACTACAAAGCTAGAAGAACAGTCAGGTAGGAAAACAGAAAAGAACAAAATAATGTAGGTGACATTGGTGAGACTGAAATTTCATTCACATTTCCCCAGATATTTCTAGGCACCCTGGACCACACAGCCAGATGGTAACGTGGGATAAAAACTCCATCGTTGTGCTAGAAGAGAACAGATTCCTTTCAGCAACATGTTTTCAACCAACCCTAAACCACTCAACAACTCAACAGATTTTGGGCTTTGATGAGAAAAGTGTAGCTGAACATTGCTTTTTAGATTGTGAGGACATGGGAATTGAATGGTAGGTAACCTTTTAGGTACATTATAAAATGAAGTCAGTGAGGAATTAATGGCAATTATGTCCAAAGCTATTAATATTTAATTGCTACTTTCTAGTACCTGCTAAACAAGGTCAAGAATAAATGAATCACGAAGAGGTTCAAATACTTATACATGTAATAAAACTGCTCTATTGTGCTGACTTTGAACCTCTCTTTGTTTAGATTTCACAATGGATGGTAAATGATAAATTGACTGCACTTATATAGCGCTTTTATCCAAAGCACTTTACAATGAAGGCCTCTTTTCAGCCATTCACACACACATTCACACACCAATGGCGGCAGCTGCCATGCAAGGTGCTAGCCTGCTCACTGGGAGCAATTTGGGCTTCAGTGTCTTTGCCCAAGGACACTTTGACATGTCATCAGGAGGACTGCCAACCTTCGACCCGCTCTACCTCCTGAGCTACAGCCGTGTGTGTATGTGTGTTTGTGTGTGTATATGTGTG
>NC_140245.1:997016-1007016 GCF_949987555.1 Borostomias antarcticus
TAACTAAAACCCCAGAAGTACTTTATAGTAACCTATCGTTCTTTTCAAACAGACATCATTATTCTACTCAACAGCCATCTGAGGGTAGCTTTCTGTCTCAGTGTAGCAGTAGAGAACAGTTAATTATACAGCAATAGAGGCATGGAATTCATTACCATTATTTGATTTCAGAAAGTGTAATGCCACAGGTTTTAATAAAAGGTTAAGACTGTATTTGTTCACACAAGGAATAGTGTCGAGCACAAATAATAATGTTTTGTTTTCTTGTTTTGAATATGTAACTGATTAAACTGTATGCAGAGAGCTATCCATCTAATTGTTATTCATGATTTAGTGAATTAATTGCTAAATTAGTTATTTTAACTCTCAATTATTTAAGTGATTAAATTATAATAGAGCTATCGCATGTGTGTGTACAGGTTTTGAGCTGTTGTTGGTGTGTTTTAGTGGTTATGAATTTATTATGTGCTGTATTCTATTGTTATGCGTTGTGTGTCTCACTGTGAGTATATGGCAAGGATGAGTATGGATGTGCTGTATATGAAATATATCCCCATAAGATCTATGGAGACCCCAGGAGGAAGAGCTACTGTTAACATAGAGTTAATGGGGATCTAAATAAACATAATATAAGAGGGATTTGTTATGGTGATGGTGGGAGAAATGCAGAGACTGAAAGAGAGAGAGAGAGAGAGAGAGAGATAGAAAGAGAGAGAGAGAGAAAGACAGAGAGAGAGAGAGAGAGAGAGAGAGACAGAGAGAGAAAGAGAGGGAAAGAGAAAGAGATACAGAGAGACAGAGAAAGAGAAAGAGAGAGAGAGAGGGAAAGAGAAAGAGAGAGAGAGACAGAGAGAGAGAGAGAGAGAGAGAGAGAGAGGGAAAGAGAAAGAGAGACAGAGAGAGAGAGACAGAGAGAGAGAGAGAGAGAGAGAGAGAGAGAGAGAGAGAGAGAGAAAGAGAGACAGAGAGAGAGACACAGAAAGAGAGAGAGGCAGACAGAAGGGGAGAGAGAGATGAGTTAGAGATTAGCATAGGGAATATCGTACAGCACTGGCTGCTATGACCCACCAACACTAATCAGCAGTGAAATCATCCTCATCCACAATCATTTACATTTCAAATTTTGAACAAACAAGCTTTAGATTGGCAATAACTGCTTCTGATTGGACACAGTATCTGTATACATTTTCTCCGAATCCTATGTTTGTAGAAGAATTAATTCCCGTGTGAGGACGGAGAAAAGCCAACCTGAATAAATCGCCAATTGTGCACTTATCATTGTTCGCAAATTGAAATGTAATATCCTCGGCACCCTGCAATTTCCTCAGGCCCGGTCGCAGCTACCAGCCAACAACAACTCCATGAATAAAAACTCTTCCCCCATCGCCACCTCTCAGGAAGGAGATTAGGGAGATTACATTCGCCTTAAATAGATTTCTTATAGCGAGCAGAAACAATGCTCTCAGCGAGTCACTCTCTGTGCAATTCACTCCGCCAGACCCTGACAGAGAGCGCTTGGTTTTACAACGCGAGTGAAGCATGGTGATGCCAGCCGCTGATTGAATCTTGCGCCCGGGAATAATGGCACACGTTATGGCCGCTGACGTCAGGGAATGAGCACCGCGCCGTCTCAACACCTGCCTCAGCAAAAACGCTCGTCCGCGTGATTTACCCTCCGACCACAGAGCCGTGATGTCTGGGGAGAGGTGTGGTCCTGTAGCACATACTGTACAGAGCAGCTGGGAATGTGTGTGGGTGTGTGTGTGTGTGTTGGTCTATCTTTATGTTCAGGTATAAATGTCATCTGTGTGTGCAGCACTTTCAATCCTTGGCTGATGGCAGCGGCATGGTCACCCCCACGCGGAAGGACAGGCCAGGGAGGCGGTAATGTTTTCTGGGGGGGGGGGGGGGGGGGGATGGGGGTGTGTACGTTGGTGGTTGGGGGGAGGGTGGGGGGGTGTATGTTGGTGATTGGCTGGTTGAGTCGTTGGCTCGTTAGCAGGACTATGCAAAAACTACCAGACTGATTTTCATGAAACTTGACGGAGGAGTGTAGCACGGTCTAACTTAGAACCCAGGACATTGTGGAGCCAAAGACATATTACCGAACGGGCCGACCGGGCCCAGGGGCCCAAGAGCTCAGTACCGGGCCCAGGCCCCAGGGGCCCAAGAGCTCATGCTTATTCATGTCAATAACAAGCCACAAGAAGGAAACTATAATGATACTTTTTAATTAGTGTTTATCTGTAGTACTTTAGAAGGGCTGAGTACTTAATGCAATATGGGGCCTTCAACTGTTTTGGGCCCATAGTTGAGAAATCCAAAAATCAAGTCCTCCCTACTACGTCCCTGGAGTCAAAACCAAGCTGGTAAGGCTGCTTTTATTGTGAGTTTTCTCTAATTATCTTCAAATTGGATTTGGATGTTGTCTCATTGGGCAAATTCAAAAAAGTGATACATGAAATGGGGGGTGGTTTACGTGTCTGTGCCCAGGGGCCCATCATTTCATAATCTGTCTATGTTTGGAGCGAATCCGAATCCGCGGATCCCCGAATTGTGGGGGCGCTAGCGTACACCGAGAGTTTAGACTGTGAGGTTGACATGGAATTTGAAATTGAATTGAAAACTTCCTGTTTTGAATATGAACATTCCATGACACTGACTTACGATTTCCTGGAATGTTCATATTCAAAACAGGAAGTTTGTTTGGACCAGTTTCCCTAGTGAATGAAAATTCCATTGAAATGGTCGATAGACTACAGAACGTATAAGAACTACTATTCCCTACTTGCGCCTCCATTCTATTTCATTCAGCTTCTCTGTGGTGCCAGTGTTCCAGTAATGGTGGATGGGAACTGACTGCATAATCACAACCAGAATTGGTTTTATTGCCATTGTAGTTTTCAACATACTAGGAATTTTCTTTCGGTCGTGGTGCATGACAGGGAGACAGGGTGCAGGGACGAGACAGGACAGTGCAGAGACAGGACAGTGCAAAGAGCGAGTCCACAGCTGTCCCTGTCACCTCAGGTAACCGGGCGCCCTGCGGGGTGGGGCTGACAGGTAGACGTGATGACCGTGGGCAATGGCCCTTCGTGGTCAGAATACCGGACACCCTCCTCCGCATGGTAGAGAGAGAGAGAGAGAAGACAGAGAGAGAGGGAGAGAGAGGGAGAGAAGAGAGAGAGAGAGGGAGAGAAGAGAGAGAGAGAGAGAGAGAAGAGAGAGAGAAGAGAGAGAGAGAGAGAGAGAGAGAAGGGAGTGAGAGAGAGAGAGTGAGAGAGAGAGAGAGAGAGAGTGAGAAAGAGAGAGTGAGAGAAGAGAGAGAGAGAGAGAGAAGAGAGAGAAGAGAAGAGAAGAGAGAGAGAGAGAGAGAGTGAGAGGGAGAGCACCGTGACGTTAGTGGCGGCCAGCGGTAATGACAGACCCCGCCTCCCCCTCCGACACGGCGCTCGGCCCCTGGAAGAGAGAGACATGGTGTGAGTGAGTGAGTGAGTGAGATACAAAAGCTGAATCCCAATCTGAGTGCGCAAACCGCACTTGCGGCCCCTCGCACTTGTGGCCTGAGGCCTGAGCACTTAATTGACGTCAGCTGGAAGGGCCAGAGGGTGCAGGGCCGTGAATTAAATGGGACAGCACTCCCAGTTTCGCTCAATGCCCCTCCCACTTCGTTTTCATTGGCTGCCGCGTTCCTCCGACGCAGAGGCTGCTCTGACGCTCCCCTCAGCTCTGCAAATTGACCGATTGACGTCTGTTTTAATTTAATAATAATTAAAAAATTAGGTTGGGTGGGATATGTTTGCAGCATGTGGATTTCAAGATAAATGTTGTGTTATCTGCAAATGTCATCATTTATGTGTGATGCACTCGGATCATGACTCGGAAGCACTCAAGCACTGTGTCACATGAGACGCGGTGGACTGTGGGTATTTTCTGCTCCTAAGTCCGTGAAATTGCGGACTTTCGGTAAGTGCGGTTAAAGTGCGCAAAATGGCGGCGTGGCGCACTTGTGGACCTAGCAATTCCGTTTTGGAACTACCCTGAGCCCTTGTGGACTTAGCGGGAACGCGCATGTAAGGCCACAAGGCCGCGAGTGCTCTGCACTTTCGCCTAAGTGCGCGATTTGGGATTCAGCTAAAGAGAGAGAGAAAGAGAGAGAGAGAGAGAGAGAGAGAGAGAGAGAGAGAGAGAGAGTCCTGGAGATCAACATTGTTAAATAAAAACAGTGTAGCAGAGCAGAGTATGAGCTGAGCATAGAGAGCTGAGCATAGAGAGTCTACCCCTGTAGGCTAATTGGCGAAATTGTAGCTGAAAGTAGTGGAGTCCAGCAGCAGAAAACGGTCAGTCATTAGAACAACATTTCTCTTTCAAGAACGGACTCTCTAGTGTTGCTCCCCTTACTTCCTGCATGAAAATAATTGAGATTTTGAGATTTCTTGGTGCTGTTGTGATGTGAGAGCACAGTGTAGCCTTCCTGTATAAGACAAGTTCTTGAACCATTCAACCAGGACCACCAGGGCTCATTTTAAGTTTTAGTGCAAGTACTGTTATACAGAAATATACTTCCAGCATAATGCAGATGGTCTAATACTGCGAGCGAAGCATGGCGATGCCGGCCGCTGATTGAATCTTGCGCTGGAAATAATGGCACACGTTATGGCCGCTGACGTCAGAGGATGACGTCGTCTCAACACCTGCCTCAGCGAAAACATGCTGATGAACACTTCGAGGACGTCTCTCCGCGGTTCTAAAACCGGAGTCCTGGAGATTCATCACGTCAAATCTTTAGAACATGACGTTTTAGAACCGAGACGGTTTCAGAACCGAGACGGTTTCAAAGCGGACATTCTATTCTGAAACCGCTCACTTGGCGAGCCCGGCTTTCCGTAAGTAGGCCTACATGTGCTATAGGTTAATGTGAACGCCCACGCAATAGCAGCGTGGCCACATGCTGCTAGAGACGCACGCACCCGCAGGGCCATTACCTCCCGCTGAGAGCTCATTACGTCCCGTTTGCCTTTCAAGTCTGCTTTTTCTCTCATTCCTGACTTTAAAAGTATCAATTGCTGCCCAGTTAATTAAGAGATGGGCACCTCAGAGAGGCTTTGCCACCAGTGAGACTTAAGCCAATGAGACACCTGCCATGGCTTCCCTGCTGAGAATACAAAGCAAACATAGTTATACGAGAATAATTTAATGGAATAAAATAATTAAAATGTACCATGGAGCTTATTCAACGCTATGGCCGATCATGGCTAGGTGAACCAATCTTACAGATGACAATGTGAAAACCTTTTACATTACATTACATTACAATCATTTAACTGACGCTTTTATCCAAATGAACCATTTGATCCAATTACCCACCAATTAAACATCGTTGTCAGAGTGAATCTTTGATTGAAATTGCGAATTTCAACCGGTCTCAAGTGTTGGGCAATTAATCAAAGCGGTCCTTAACCAGGACACAATGGCCGACTGCTTGCTGTCCCATTTACGGGGACGTGACCTGCTTCCAGGACTGTGTTCCTGCATGTTGGAGCGTGGGTCAGGCGGCGAGCACGGGAGGCGCAGGGGGAGGAACACTCCAACAGCCGCGCCGCTGAAAACCCAGGAGGTTATTATGTGCAATGTGACAGAATTCAAATGAGCCTGGTGATTCAGTCTCATCCACGCCATTTTACCCTCTAATCGCGCGTGTGCGTGTTCGCGTGTTCGCGTGTCTGGATGTCTCCCTGCATGCGTCGTGCGTGCACACAAGTGAGAGGTACACGTGTACACACACTGTAGCATTCATGTACAGGTCAGTGATGTATTTTTAATCTTCAGTTCACCTTCTGTTCAATATGTTGCCAAAGGCAATGGCTTACACCATAGATTTAACACAAACCAGAGAGAGAGAGAGAGAGAGAGAGAGAGAGAGAGAGAGAGAGACCAGAGAGAGAGAGAGAGAGAGAGAGAGAAAGAGAGAGAGAGAGAGAGAGAGAGAGAGAGGGAGAGTGAGAGAGAGGCCAGAGAGAGAGAGAGAGAGAGAGAGAGAGAGAGAGAGAGAGAGAGAGAGACCAGAGAGAGAGAGAGAGAGAGAGAGAGAGAGAGAGAGAGAGAGGCAGGCTGGGAAAAGACAGATCCTTTTTCAAACGGACCTGCAACATCAGGGTGCGTCAATAGCAGAACCAACATGGCCGCCCGTGGACGTGACGAGGTGTTTTTTCAAACAGCTCTTTTCTCCGTAGCGCCTCAGCGCCACGATGCTGCTCCTTCCTTTAATCGGGTTTCCCTTACCTGCTACCGTACAAAGTTACAGTTGCTCGTCGTGAAAATCCATCTCAAGTTCCTCACACGCAGAGAACTGACTCATATAGCCTGAGGATATTTACAGCACTAGAGCTTCAGCTCATCAACCTAGCAAATATGTTTTTATTGACTTGAATCTGCAATAACAGAGACACACACACTACAAACTAGACTGTGGCTCGGGAGGGAGGCCGGTTCGTCCAATCATAGGGTCGGAGGTTTGAATCCCGCCCCCTACTGTCCACATGTTGAAGTATCCTTGGGCAAAGACACTGAACCCCAGATTGCTCCCAATGAGCAGGCTAGCACCTTCATGGCAGCTGCCGCCATTGGTGTGTGAATGTGTGTGAATGAGAGGCCATTGAAGATCTCTTTGGATAACAGTGCTATATACAGTAAGAACAGTCCATTTAGCATTTAGCATTTACACACAGACCACAAAATATAGATGTCCACTAGGGGGCCCTGATTGATGATTGAAAAATAAACAAAATCTGTTTCAATATGTTCATTTTTTATTTTTCCTTTACAGAATTGCTATTTATTTTTATTTCAATATATTATTTTTTTAAAATCTCTGTGTGGCTGACTTCACTACCTATATAATACACAGTCTACCAGGAACAGAATCGCTCCGTTCACCTTCACTGGAGGTCACCAGAACTCATGGTTTCATTCCGTTATCCACGCTTCCAGCATCTCCACAGAGAACGCCGTTCTCATGCAATCCTTTCTCCAGTCTGCTGGGAATCTGTGAGTGACAGGTCCTGCCTCCTCTACACCTTAAACGAGCCTGGATTGACATTTATCTGTCTCTTGCCCTTTGTCCCCCCCTCCCCCCTGTCCTCCCCCTCCTCCCTCCCTCTCTCTCTCTTTCTCTCTTTCTCTCATTCCGATAAAAGAAAGAGAATGTTAGTCGTCTGCAAACGAGGTGCTGGTACGAGGGTTTTACCGTGTGGAAGGTCCTACCTCGGCATGGCTCCTGCCCCTGAATCTGAATTTTCGAAACGCGATCCAACGTCTGGAACGGCTCTCGTCCAGAATGATCTCTCGGCTGGAATTCCAGCCGGGCCAATCAGCGTCCTTTGAATGCGTCCTCTGAGAGCGTCTCTCTCTCTCTGCCCCCTGGACAGTCTCTCTGCTCCCTGGACAGTCTCTCTCTGCCCCCTGGACAGTCTCTCTCTGCCCCCCTGGACAGTCTCTCTGCCCCCTGGACAGTCTCTCTCTGCTCCCTGGACAGTCTCTCTCTGCCCCCTGGACAGTCTCTCTCTGCCCCCTGGACAGTCTCTCTCTGCCCCCTGGACAGTCTCTCTGCTCCCTGGACAGTCTCTCTCTGCCCCCTGGACAGTCTCTCTCTGCCCCCTGGACAGTCTCTCTCTGCCCCCTGGACAGTCTCTCTCTGCTCCCTGGACAGTCTCTCTCTGGCCCCTGGACAGTCTCTCTCTGCTCCCTGGACAGTCTCTCTCTGCCCCCTGGACAGTCTCTCTCTGCTCCCTGGACAGTCTCTCTCTGCTCCCTGGACAGTCTCTCTCTGCCCCCTGGACAGTCTCTCTCTGCTCCCTGGACAGTCTCTCTGCTCCCTGGACAGTCTCTCTCTGCTCCCTGGACAGTCTCTCTGCTCCCTGGACAGTCTCTCTCTGCTCCCTGGACAGTCTCTCTCTGCCCCCTGGACAGTCTCTCTCTGCTCCCTGGACAGTCTCTCTGCTCCCTGGACAGTCTCTCTCTGCTCCCTGGACAGTCTCTCTGCTCCCTGGACAGTCTCTCTCTGCTCCCTGGACAGTCTCTCTCTGCTCCCTGGACAGTCTCTCTCTGTCCCCTGGACAGTCTCTCTCTGCCCCCCTGGACAGTCTCTCTGCCCCCTGGACAGTCTCTCTCTGCTCCCTGGACAGTCTCTCTCTGCCCCCTGGACAGTCTCTCTCTGCCCCCTGGACAGTCTCTCTCTGCCCCCTGGACAGTCTCTCTCTGCTCCCTGGACAGTCTCTCTCTGCCCCCTGGACAGTCTCTCTCTGCCCCCTGGACAGTCTCTCTCTGCACCCTGGGAAGTCTCTCTCTGTGATACAGCCTCTATTCACAGACTGCCTTGATGCCCTCTATGCATTTGTGAAATCCTTCTACAGTTGCTCTTGTCTTAGAAATACATTGTATGGACCTGTTGAAACAAAGACATAATATATGCCTGTGGTTGTTCTGTGAAGATCAAGGGATGAGATTATAAGTCGATGTGGGTTGGATCATTGTGCTGCAAATTCTAATTAAAAGGCGCCACTCTGGCATTATTTCAAAGGGGAGACTTTTGGGAGAACACCTAATAACAAGCGCTGTCTGCTTTATACCTCCAGCTCCGATCCTTCCTCTCTCAAGTGCTAAAGCGCAGCACTACTTTTCAATGTTTACAGACTCGCATGTACATAGTCCTCCACTCTCTACATAGACCCTTCGGTTTGGAACCGAGGTCAATACCGGCAACCTTGAGCCAATGACCTCATCAATGTGCGACACAAAGGAACAGGAGTGACAGCCTTTTCATTATTGCCTGGCCATTGTGCTCGAAGGGGGAATCAATTATAGAAACATGGCTAACAGCGGCGATAACGGCAGTGTCCTCTATTGTACCGGCCAGAGCCAACTGCTCTCTTTGCGATGCGGGTCTCTGACCAGTCCGGCGTCACCTCACTTGCAATTTGCTCCCCATCCCAAATCCCATTGCTTTTTGGAATTGGATTTACCTGCCTCATTCACGCGCTGTGAATGGACTCCTCTTACAGGAAGAAAAAAAAAAAAAGATGGTGTTTGAAACCGCCTGAGGAGCTGGGTCGCTCTACCGCTCCGCCATTAACCCCCGGAGAGAAAGAACGTTCCGGATTATACGGGGGGGGGGGGACAGGATGGGGAGGAGCCGGGGCCGGGAGTGACAAGGGCAGGAAGCACAGTAGGAGGAGAGGCGGTGGGGGGCAGGGGGGGGGGGGCGGGGTAACTATCTAGCATCAGTATAGAAGCAGCTATTACCCACCGAGCGACCCCCCCAACCCCGCCACCATCTCCATCCCTCTGAGGGCTGGGGCACCTCTGAGATGTTTATTTGTTGTTTTCTTCTGGCTTCCCAGATTGCCAATCTGTTCACGGCAGCGCACACCCGGCCCGGTCTGAATGGGGGAGGGTTTGGTGCCAGACTTCTTTGAGAATAGTCATTGGTGGGGAATTTATATTATTTAACTGCCAAGTGAACAGATGATTCTGTGATCTTTCTGGAGATAGACAGTGAGAGGGGGCTGTCAGACTGTGGGTGAGGGACACCCCCCCCCACCCCACCCCCCCGAATAAAACAATGCTCCCAAACTCTCTTCGCCTTGTGGCTAACTGGACTACAACCCTGTCATGAACAGAATCACGACCAGAATCAGATGTATTTTTTCCAGGTAGGGTTTTATTCACACACACTGGTCTATTGGTGCGTTACCCAGTGGACAGGGTGCAGTGATTGGACAGGACGGGACAGAGACGGGACAGGACAGGACAGGACAGGACAGGACAGGACAGGATAGAGACGGGACAGGGTCAAATATATAGTAGTGCAAGAAGCAAAGAGCCGAGGCGCCCCTGTAGCTCAATGGGTTGGAGGCGCGTACCATGTAAAGGCTAGTCCTTACTGCAGAGGCGTAGGTTCGAATCCGGCCCATCCCCTTTGCTGCATGTCTTCCTCCCTCTC
>NC_140245.1:1009516-1062016 GCF_949987555.1 Borostomias antarcticus
TACATACATACATACATACGTACATACATACATACCAGCCTGGTCTCACCCGGCAGACGTCAGAATTCTACGTTTGTCCATCGCCTCCAAACGTCATTTATAGACGGCATCATACAGTTATAAACGTCGGCAGACGACGTGGGATAGGGCTACGTTTTTGATTGGTTGTTCTCAGAGTTTTGTGGTTGGTTGTTCACATTGGAACACGTGATGGAAGAGGGGTATAAATTAGCTAGCGCTTATGAGGGTGGGTTGGCTGGGTCAAAAACATTGGTGAGACAACACCGAGTGCAAAACTAGCTGGCGAAACTACCAAACAACGTTTTACAAGCAACTACAAAACAACACTACTAGCTAGCCAACTAGCTCACATTCTTACTGTCATTAGCTAGCATTAGCTACTGTTCTTATAGCTTGTGTTCTAACGTGGACACAGGAATCAGGCAAATTTACGAAACTGGACCCAGGAGTGGAGCTACTCGGACGGCGCTTAGTACCCTCTACCATATTTAAGGTGCATCAAAGATATCTACAGCTGACTCTGCCTGGCTTTGCTAGTTTGAGTTAGCATATATGCTACCCTTGCTAATTCCTCTCAGTCAGGAGTAAAAACGAGGGTGACAAGATGGAGGATTGTTCTTTGCCTTCAGGAAGCTCCTCCATGTGCTGAGTACGTAATCCACAGCGAGTATGACAACCTCCACACGATGATTTATCTTCTGCTTAAAGGATAATGAGGTGGTTGAATGTGACATTTGCCGATTGTCTTTAGTCAAAACAAATGTGCTTTTTTATTTTTTGTAATTCAGTAACTTAATGTATTATTTTTTTTCTAAAAATACATTTCCCACTATAAGCGCTCATCCAAACTGTGTGGGTGTGGTAATGAGAAGTGTCATTAGCTGTGATTGACAGACCGTTCCAAAACTTTCTACACTGTTTGTTGGCACAGCTTACTGCTGCATTTTCACGAGCTAGTTAACTCAGCTGCAGATGACTGACAATGAAGACACCCCCTGGACAGACCCCCCCCCACGCCAACGAGTTATCCCCCCCACCACTCCTCTGTCGGGACAGCTAACCCCCCCGCCCCCCTCCTTAAAAGACACTCATTTAAGTGAAGTTAATCAAATATTAGCATTGTCTTTGCCTGTGAGGCAGAAGTGCAGATTTGGGAAGTGGTTAGTCTTGTTCGTGAAGCACTACGAGGAGACGTTCTCAACCAGTTGAAAATAGGACGATCAATTCAACACGCCTACTGTACTTTTCCGAAACTAACAGACAGATACTTCCATCGTGTTTCTTCAATCCTCTCACTCAGAAAGCCTGACCAGCCACCACGTGTTGCCAAGTGAAACCGAGTCCTTGTGGGTCCTGGGTAGTAAGGTCTTAAACTCACAACCATGCCGATGAGGAGCTAGCTTTTCAGCGGCGTAGTTGGTTAAAGTCGCACAGAAACGGACGTTTGAGATCATCTAACTTCCGTAGTTTGACGTATTTCCGACACAAACAAGCTTTGAGTGCGGGACATATGTTAAGAGGAATTTGATTGGAACATTGACAAGTGGACGGGTTTTAAGAACTTTAGACAGATTTGATAGAAGGATAGCGTTGATTGACGGGTGGATGTCGTGAGATTATTGACCTAAAATCTAAGGTACCTGTTGTCGTCATTGCACGTGACCTACCATTTTCCAGGAAGTAAGAAATTATATACTTTGATATAAGATTACAACAAAAGTAGAATTTTCTAATTCTTTTGGCATACATCGTTGAATAGGTGAACACTATGACCAATTATGTGAGCCAAGATGGGACAGAATGCTTTTTTCATTTCAGTGCGAATTTAAAACGGTGTTCGTCACAGCGCGGGGATGCGGGTTCAAATCCACCCTTGGGCAAGCATCAACGTATGGGTTACACACACTAATCCTTTAAGATGTTAAATCCCCAGGCTTATTCATGTCACCTCCATGGTGAATTGAACAGGAGAGAACATGTAGGCCTTTCCTGCATCCTGCATGCATATTCCTGCATCAACACTGAACATGTTTGAGATCTAGAGCACACACACACGCACACACACACAAGCGGCACACACACACACACACACACACACACAGGCACACACACAAAAACACAGAAACACGCACACACACACGCACGCACACACACACACACACGCACATGCGCACACACACACACACACACACACACACACACACACACACACACACAGGCACACACACAAAAACACAGAAACACGCACACACACACACGCACACACACAAAAACACACACACACAAACACACGCACAGACACACACACACACACACACACACACACACACACACACACACACACTTGTAAGCGCAAATACAGAATTTGTTGAGTAGCTTACTCTCTTAAGCTGATTTAAATTGCTGTCATTCACATCAAACCCTAAACCCGGGATTCCATCCACAATTTCCATCCCATCTTCCATCCTTCATCCCCACAGCTTGCCTTATGAATAATATCAGATTTCTAGCCCAAAGACGTGACGAGAACTCCAAGTGTTACTCAACCGTAGCCTCAACGAGCAGGGCAATGATACAACTGGTAAATCATCTCACGGAAACTAATTGCGACATCGCATCCAAAGGGGTCTGTATAAATCACAGCTCGGCAACAAAAGAGCTGGAATCAGATACGCCAGAGAAGACGTGAATAATGTCTCACAACCCCCGAAAACCCTGGAGTAGCTTTGAGATGACAATGTAGACTATACGCGGTGATGTCATCCCCCGCGAGCGCCGGTCTCCTGGGCACGCCGTGGAGCCGGGGCGCGCGGTGATGTCACGTCGCTAGAAATCTGACATTGATGTACAGTAGTGGAAAAGAAAAGAAAAAAAAAAATCCTCCCTCAACCTCGATGTGGTTAGAATGTAAGGAGACGACTGTGGGAGGGTCTAATTAATGAGCCTGCAAATAGCTCGGGTTTCTCTTTAATGACTGCCCCGTGTTAAAAGGCAGTGCCTGTTTTTTGTTTTTTTAAATCACAGGTGTGGGAGTGAAAGAACGGAGGTTCCCCATTGGACGGCTTCCTTGATTTGGAGATCTTTTTGGAGATTATGAATTTGGAGATTATGGGACTGCAGGATGGGGAGGCATGGGGAGGACAACTGCACTTAAGACTGTAGAGATTTAGATCTACATTCTGTACTTGAGAATACCACAGACTCTGTCTCCCTTTCTCTCTCTCTCTCTCTCTCTCTCTCTCTCTGTCTGTCTCTCTCTCTCCACTGTATATATAGGTACAATACAGTCATTTGGATAAAAGCTGATAATTGCATTAAACGTAGGAAAAGTCAGTGTACTACTAGTATACTTGCCAGAACTCACGACTGCATCACCTTTCTAAAACAAGTGACTATCATAATCTAGTGCTGAAGGCAAAGTGCAAGAATAGCAAACAAAAACTAGAAAGTACATTTCCTGGAGAAAATGTGAGGTGGGCTAGCTGCTGCAGCAGTATGTAACAGCTACTTCTAGAACTACTACGGACCGGGCAATCTCCATGCACCCACCGGTGAAGACTGTGTGTCTCTAGCCCACTCAGGAGCTGAATTGTGGGGTCCGTGGCGTGGACAGTGGCGTGGTGGCGAGACTCCGCCCCCTCAGGTCAGAGCCGGTCGGGGACAGTGTACCACTCTCCAGGCCACCTACCCGCCCGCACCGGTGAAGACCGTGTTTCTCTAGCCCAATCAGGGGCTGAGTTGAGGGGTCCGTGGCGTGGTTAGTGGCGTCATGGCGAAGCTCCGCCCCCTCACGTGAATACAGGTCATGGACAGTGTACCCCTCTCCGGGCCACCTACCTGCGCTCACCAGTGAAGACCGTGTGTGGCAAGACTCATCCCCAGATTGTTTAGAATACTAAGGTGTGTGTGTGTGTGTGTGTGTGTGTGTGTGTGTGTGTGTGTGTGTGTGCGTGTGTGCGTGCGCGCATGCGTGCGTGCGGGGTGGCTGGTTTCTTCCTTAAGTCTACAATCATCTCCACTGTCTTAAAAGCCTTGAGCTCCAGATTGTTAAGAGTTATTTAATCTGTATCATTCATCTGAAGGTAGGAATATAATGCTGTGAACTGTCACCATAGCAACCATAGCGCAGCAGCACAGCTCTACAGCACCAAAGCACAGAACACACAGAATTCACTGATAGCTCTAACCCTAGAACACGCTACATACAAAGTTAAATTTCTAAAAAACTATGAAAAATATCAAAAATCCGAATGGACCCGCGCAACAGCTTAACATCATGAACATTTTAAAGTTTGAATGAAGTTTCTAGCACAAAGTATGAAGAAGTAGTTGAGGGCCTATACTATAATACTTATATGAATACCAATAAACTATAATAATACGTAAGAAAGAAAGAAAGAAATAGTGGGAAATTCTTCTACAAGATAGCCCACCTAAATACAATAGTTGCTTAAGAGGGAGGATTGTGTTAGTGCTTCTTGAAGAGGTGAGTTTTGAGCCTGCAGCAAAAGATGGTCAGCGATTATGCTGTCCTGACGTCAGTGGGCAGTTCGTTCCACCACTGCGGGGCCAGGACAGAGAAGAGCCGTATCCAGTGTGAGATATATAAATACCCATACCTCCTACCCATCTAACCCAAAGCACAATCTCACCTACTATATTTTTATATCTTGTATCTAGATACAGAACAAATGGTTTTTCTATATTGCTTAGTGTGGGCACAATCTAGGAGCTAACGGACGAACATTCCACTATCTGTATGATGTAGTATGTGACGAATTTAAGCTACACAGAAAGGTGCAACACCCACTCGCCCTGATAGTATATGAAGCTAAGGGCTACCTACGTGATGAGGTGAATACCGATGGGTTTCCCGATGGGTAACCCTAGCCCTTCTCCACTATGAGTCCTGGAAACGAAGACAAGGCAACAACTACAGGTAAACAAAAACCCCCACATCAAACAAAAGACAGAACAAAAATAGCCCTTGAAACAAACATAGCAACCCTCCTCCTTTGCACATAGAACAACACAGAATCTACAGTATAGGTGGCAGGTCTTCCTCTGATTGGACAACAGGGCAGGGGGATGATTGGTCACAGGTGGGACTGATGATTAGTTGATTGACTGGACATAACGAGCACAATGACGAACCCATGGGGAGGACAGACAAGAGGAGAACAGAGAGGAGAACAGAACCGCAGGAGGCAAGTAACACTCAATCACTCAATGGGGACTAGCCCACACCCCGATGGACTACCGAGGCCAGAGCCCCTTGCTGGTGGAAGTAAGTTACTTAAGGCCTTTGACTCCGCCCTCGGCTCCATCCCTTTGACTCCGCCCTCGGCCGCCCCGGTAAACCATTTCAGCCTTTCATCCATATCCAAGGGCAGCCGCCTGGCGCTATCAAAGCTGGCTTTGCAGCACGGGGCGAACCTCCCTAATTGCCATTTTATATTCCGCAAATGAACCCGGCATGACGCAGGCGCCGAGACAGCCGCCCATGGGATAGATCGGCGTCTAATAACGACCCCCATCCCCACCCCCAGGTAGAGTCCCATGATGCATTTCACCGCATTCCGTGAACGGTTTAATGAAACCAGACGCCCACTCACTCCATATCTCCTTTGATCTGGACCTGAATATTGTCTGGATATTGAATATGTGGCAAGGAAGGAGGAAGCCCTGTTTAATTTTTTTAATGAAACGGTTTGTTTTGAATGTGCTCTATTATCTGAACCACTAAAACCACTTATTCACTTTCTTGATAACAAAGGCTGATGAGAACGCCATTGTCTTTTTTCCTTATCTCTTTCAGTCCGAAATTAGTTTCTGGGATGATGACGGTCTGTTTCCACAATATGCTCATCTCAATCCATTTCAATCCTTGAAAGGTTCCCATTGTTACGTTCTTGATCCACACAATCTGCAGCGTGACTCAGACGTGATCCGTGCGGTCCCTCGCCAATATGTCTCAATCTGTTGAGCAGCCCGAAAGGTCGGTCCTCACCACACAACCGTCTTCCCCTGTGTAACAATACATCCAAAACACACAGCCTCGTCTGCCAAATGGAAGATAAAATATCCAGCTGTGTTTTTAATATCGCAAGCTGGCATAAACACAAGTCAGAGAGGAACGTTTAAGGATATAATGAAGTTCATTGTTACACACACGCACGCGCACACACACTCTCACACACACACACACACACACACACACACACACACACACACACACACACACACAGACACACACACACACACACACGTTTTGAATAGCCTATCACTCACAAAGATAACTGTAGCATGCATGCACACCAAAGGGTTAGCATGGCTAGAGCTAGAGGGTTAGCATGGCTAGAGCTAGAAGATTAGCATGGCTAGAGCTAGAGGGTTAGCATGGCTAGAGCTAGAGGGTTAGCATGGCTAGAGCTAGAGGGTGAGCATGGTTAGAGCTAGAGGGTTAGCATGGTTAGAGCTAGAGGGTTAGCATGGCTAGAGCTAGAGGGTTAGCATGGCTAGAGCTAGAGGGTTAGCATGGCTAGAGCTAGAGGGTTAGCATGGCTAGAGCTAGAGGGTTAGCATGGCTAGAGCTAGAAGATTAGCATGGCTAGAGCTAGAGGGTTAGCATGGCTAGAGCTAGAGGGTTAGCATGGCTAGAGCTAGAGGGTTAGCATGGCTAGAGCTAGAGGGTTAGCATGGCTAGAGCTAGAGGGTTAGCATGGTTAGAGCTAGAGGGTTAGCATGGCTAGAGCTAGAGGGTTAGCATGGTTAGAGCTAGAGGGTTAGCATGGCTAGAGCTAGAGGGTTAGCATGTCGATGCGTCACGCGGCAAATCCCCGGAAGAGCAGACTTCATGAACATGTTTTGTTTACATGGAGCAACTATAGTCAAGGAAACCACATTTTTCTTTATTGTTTTGTGGGTGTCTAGTTGTTGAGCCTAATGTTGTTCTAGAGTGGAATTCTCCTTTAAATATTTAAGAGCTAAAAGCACATGGACCAGGACCCTATAACCCTATACTGCACAGCGCACAGGGAGAGAGCTCAACTCTGACACAAAACCCCCATTCGGCCCGAACGAATCTGTCGAAGAGTTCGACGACTCTCTTGTCCTTCAGAAGAGGAGATAGCTATCAGAGCTTGCAGGCCAGAACCCGTCAAACCTAATGAAATTAATCCATCAAGAATGGGAGGCTTTTCGAACAGAGGCCACGCAGAGTAACCTTTTAGCCTTCCCTGGTTTGAGGAATTTTTTTTACCGTTATGAATGAGGATCTCAGCGTGGCCCAAGACCATGGCAAGCTGTGACATTCCTGAACAAGATGGGGAACCCCCCCCCGGGGCACACCCCCCCCCCCCCCAAACCCCCCCAAACCCCCCCAGCTCCAGTTTCCCCAGCTCTATATTTGGCTCTTCTCATTGGTCACAGTGGCCCCCCCATGCCCAGCTGTTTGCACTCCAACCAATACCACACTGCCACATCCACATAATACATAGTCACCATTTAATTACTGTCTGCCGGGTCAGGGGTCACGGATTCCATAGGGAATGGCATGCGCGCCTGTGTGTGTGTGTATGTGAGAGTATGTGTTTGTGTTTCTGTGTGTGTGTGTGTGTGTGTGTGTGTGTGTGTGAGAGTATGTGTGTGTGTGAGAGTATGTGTGTGTGTGTGTGTGTGTGTGTGTGTGTGTGGTGCTGTATTTCAGCAGTGTGACTTGTGTATGAAGGGGGCAACATTATATAGGTATCTCAAACCCTTCTACTCCTGTGTACCATTCATCTCTAATCATCACATAAAGGTCAAATCATCTCCACACAAAGATGGAGCCTCAAGGCTCACACTCAAACATACATCATAGGAATCCTCCACATAGTATATTCCATAAATGACATCATCACACCTAAATAAACAGTTACATCTTTATTCTGAATGGAAAACAAACACCGTTGGAGATATGAATAAGTCCAGATGGCCTCTCCCATCTTTGTAATTTGACTCGCAAGACGCTTGAATAAATCAGTGTATAGTGGGCTTTTATGGGCCACGTTTGTAGCCAAGGGGACTAAGTGCCAACACCATAAATTAAGGGGAACAGAACGAGGTGTCTGGCTATAGTAATTGGCTTTGCCGTCCACTGCCTTATTTTTCCATTCAGGCGATTGTTATTCGTAATCATAAAATACAATGACTACACATAATGATATTTTCCAGGGGGACAGACAGGCGGATTGAAGGAGGTTTTTAATCCGTTTCTAACGTGATGTCGCTAGTGTGCCATCAGCGTTGTAAGCTGCATCATTCTTCATGAGGTTTTTATTAAGAGCAGTTCTCCAGTCAGAGTTGCATACGAGTGAATATTGATACATGGCTCCGCTTGTCTGAGAGCGTAATCTACTGACTGGCCACACAAATAAGCTGTTTGTCATGGGGGTTGGAGCGCGGGCCACTCGCACACCTCGGCCTGTTAAACAGACAGTAAATCAATGCCACTGACAGCAGAGTCGGGAATAAAGTCACCTTAAACACCATAAACTTCCCAGGCTACATTGAAAGTGAACTCATGCAATAAATGAATAAATGAATTAAAATAAAAAAATAAATAAAATAATAATAATAATTAAAATAAATAAATAATAATAATAAAAATAATAATAAAAAAAAAATAACGGCTTGTTATGATGTGGCAAATGTCGCCTATCACATACGACTAAAAGACGAATGCAACGCAATAAAACAAGGTAACAGGGCAGGCGAAGGACACCGAAGCCATTCCTCTGTTATTCAATCGTACACACAGGCAAAGAGCAGATGAATAATTAACAGGGCACTCAAAGAGAGAGTATGAGGACCCCCATTGACCCGCCTGGATATGATCCATACACCCTCAGATGTTCATCAGGCCGGGGCTCGTTTTACCACTCTGCTGGTGACAGGGACGCCCACGGGATCCACACGCGGTCTCGGCCCCATTGACATGTCTCTCCATTAAACGCGCCTCGACCTTGACCGGGGGACCCAGAATGCACTCTGTTAAGAAAGAGAAGCAGCTCCTCGTTCAGAAGCTATTCTTACAGCCGCGATAACGATGAAAGAAGGGTTTTCGTTTTTTTTTCTTTCCTCTTCTTCTTCTTCTGTCGAGGCCGATCTAACGCAGGCGCTGTCAAACGGTATTTTCTCTCCCCGTGTTGACTCAAAACTCACTGGAGGCCGACTTCGCTCCCGCTGTGCTACCTTATCCCCCCCCACCCCCCCACCACCCCGCCACCCCCCCACCACCCCCCCACGACGCATCTGCTCAAGCATCTCGGGGGCTTAGGGAACGCTTAATACGAACTCGTCCTGAAGTTGCTGCCACAGGGCGCGCGAGAGGAAGTGCTGAGGCGATTCCGGCTGATGCGTCCCGTCTATCAGGAGCGCATCTAGAAGGCGCTGAGGCAGCAGCTTGGCTGGCTTTGTCACTCTCTCTCTTATCTGTAATAACGTTTTTTTTGTTGTGTCCTTGTGCTTTTCAGAACGTTTGGGATGAGCCCAGGGGTTGACTACCCGTGGCAGAGATAGCCGCAGTATATTGTATGCTAATGCAGCTACCTTCCAGCAAAGTCAGCACTTCCTTGTATTGTATTGTATGACAGGTGGGTCTTTTTTTTTGGGGGGGGGGGGGGGGGGTTTCTCACCCGGTAAAACCGATGGAATCGTGCATCCGTAGTAAACTTGCCACTTTAAATTGATGTCAAACTCCCAGCTTTCAATGCATGAGTTTGTTAGACCCATTGACAATCTTCAATTAATTGTAACCGTTTCAGCTTTGGCTCATTATCTAGTAATTATACGGAAACCGACTCGTCTCCAGGCTCTTCCCCAGCAAGCCGACGCGCCGCCATCCGATCAATACCTACCGTTAATGTTATTTAGTAGGAAATAGTGAACTCTTTCACTCTCGCCCCCCCTCTCTTATTGAGATAGGCTCTTTTCAAAAGAGCACTCTTTCTCTCATTCTGCCACTAGTCTTTTCATCCCGGGAGACAGATACAATGTACCCCGGAGGCCCTCCCGGGCCGGTTCTCACGCTTTCTCCGTCACCCCTGTTGAAAACAAGGTCCTCTCTTTTTCTTTACACTCAGAAGAGGGTGGGGGGGGGGTGTGTGTGGGAGGGGTGGGGGGGACAACAGTCCAACCACCTCCCCTCGCTCCAAACCCCCTTAGAGATGGCAGCTCTGATACTCTGGACGTGACCAGACTGCTGGTCCATCCTGACGTTTAATCAGGGGTTAAAAAACGCTCTGACACCTGCACAGCTCTGGCCTCACACACTCCTACCCCCCCCCCCCCCCCCCCCACACACACACACACTCCTACCCCCCCCCCCCCCACCCCCACACACACACACTCCTACCCCCCCCCCCCACACACACACACACTCCAACCCCCCCCCCCCCACACACACACACACACACACACACACTACAAACCCCCCCCCACACACACACACACACTCCAACCCCCCCCCCCCCACACACACACACACTCCAACCCCCCCCCCCCCCACACACACACACCCACACTCCAACCCCCCCCCAACACACACACACACTCCAACCCCCCCCCCCCCCCACACACACACACACACCCACACTCCAACCCCCCCCCACACACACACACACCCACACTCCAACCCCCCCCCCACACACACACAACTACACTCCCCCACTGTCACCCACAACTCTATTTTCTATCAAGGTCTCTCTCTCTCTATCTGTCTCTCTCTGTCTCTTTCTCTCTCTCTCTCTCTCTCTCTCTCTCTCTCTGTCTCTCTCTCTGTCTCTCTCTCTCTTCTTTTTTCACCTTCACCTCATTTCTTTTTATATCTGTTGTCTCAGTCTACATTCTTTATCCTCTCATCTCTCATCTTTATCCTCTCATCTCAGTCGACAGCACTTAACACCAGAGTCCCACCCGTATTTGACACAAAGCTCTGGCAACAACAACCTGGAACAAAGATGGATGTTTGCGAGCTTTGTTTTCCAAACCAGTAGATAATAACGCACATAGAGGTAGCGAGCGATTCCTCAGACAACAGTCGGGGAGTACTGTGTGTACAAACGATTTAATGAGACGCAAGGAAGACAGAAACGCTAAGTATTACTTAAGTTTCACTTAGTTACACAGGGAGCTGCCATCTTGTTCACGATTTCCAGAGCGAACTGGAGCTAGGATTGAGTGGTAATTAGGTTTAGATTTATTTCACACATCATCACAGAGATACATAGACATTTTACAATAGCTGGATGCGTGAGAAAGAAGCTATTTAACGCTTGTCGTAGGGGGTCCAATTACTCACAACAAGTGATAGACTGGATACTAGCCAAATATCCATAGATGCAACAATCAAACAAACATACATACAATTGACAGTCCCAGCATTCAAATACACTTTTAGTAATTTAGTAGGTAATTGAAAAAATGCACTCAATAAGAGGTTAATTAAATACAAAGAAAACAATGTTGTTCGGTGACTCAGGTTCATGCACCCATAGGAACCACATTACAATAACTAATTAAGACAGGGTGCAATTCTGGATATGAGACAAATTAATGGATACAATAACAAACAAGGGAACAATAATGAAAAGAAAAATAGCCCTGGCACACCGATCAACTCATAAATAAGACTCTTCATACGTTGGTAATTAAACATATGTTAATAAGAGTTCTTAATAAGAGTTTTTAATAATAATAAGAGTAAAAAAAAAGAAATTGCAGCTGGAATGTGACATTTTTAATTTATCGTCAAGCTCATTCCTGATCTGCAGTCCTTTGCATTCGACACTGAAGCTGGTGGTTTTTATTCTTCTTTTTTTCACATTTAATACTTTTTTTTTTTTTTATTGAATTTTTTAATAATCACATTTAATACTTAGTAATTAGGTGTTTATTCCTAGTGTGGTCCGAGTTCATGAATGTAGAAAACAAGTGGAGAGGTTAAAACTGCGAGTAGTATCAGGTAAATCACGACTTCCTGGGCCAAATGGAACACAGCATAAGGCTCAACTGCTCAGTCGCAGCCTGCGCACCTGCATCCTGGACTTCCTGTCGGGCCGACGCCAGGTGGGGAGGATGGGCTCCAACGCCTCCGCCCACCTGGCCCTCAACACTGGAGTCCCCCAGGGCTGCGTCCTGAGCCCCCTCCTCTACTCCCTGCACGCCTCACACAGCTCTACCAGGGGGATCGAGGTACACCGACGACACAACAGTAACAGGCCTGAGTACCGACCATGATGAGATGGCCGACCGTTTCCCAGATGGTGATGAATCAAACCATCTGCCACGCGTCAGGTTAATCATTATCATGTGTTGTTATTATGTTATTAGTCATTATCATGTGTTGTTATTATGTTATTAGTCATTATCATGTGTTGTTATTATGTTATTAGTCATTATCATGTGTTGTTATTATGTTATTAGTCATTATCATGTATTGTTATTATGTTATTAGTCATTATCATGTATTGTTATTATGCTATTAGTCATTATCATGTGTTGTTATTATGTTATTCGTCATTATCATGTATTGTTATTATGCTATTAGTCATTATCATGTGTTGTTATTATGTTATTCGTCATTATCATGTATTGTTATTATGCTATTAGTCATTATCTTCTGTTGTTATACTATTGTTAGTCATTATCATGTGTTATTATGCTATTAGTCATTATCTTCTGTTGTTATTATGCTATTAGTCATTATTATGTGTTGTTATTGTGTTATTAGTCATGTGTTGTTATTATGTTATTAGTCATTATCTTGTGTTGTTATTATGTTATTAGTCATTATTATGTGTTGTTATTATGTTATTAGTCATTATCATGTGTTGTTATTATGTTATTAGTCATTATCATGTGTTGTTATTATGCTATTAGTCATTATCTTGTGTTGTTATTGTGTTGTTGCTATGAGGTCGAGAAGCCAGGACCCGAGTATTTCACTCCCCTGTGTTCATGTAGAAAGGACATATCAATGAAGGAATCTGTATAAACATCCTTTACCCTCTCATCTGTTTTCCCTTGTTTCAGACTACCCCCTGGGGGCAGAGCGGGTCGTCCCATGGATGACCACAGGGGCGGCGGTTCGATTCCCGGCTCCTCCTATCCATCCAGATGAGCGCAGACGCCGAACCCCAAATTGCTCCCAATGAGCAATAACGCCTTGGATGGCAGCTGCCGCCATTGGTGTCTGAATGTGTGTGTGAATGAGAGGCCCTCTGGATAAAAGTGCTATTTAAGTGCAGTCCATTTACCATGATCATTTAACCATGCTCCTACTTCCTTCCACTTTCCCCTTGTCTGGTGTTCTCATCCCCTGCTGGGATTTTCCCGCACTCTGTCTGGAGCACCAGCTCATTTGCATTTAAAGGTGCATTTAAAGTCAATCAGCCCCATAACTCAGAATAGCACCTATGAAATCTGTCCTTAGACTTTTATTCAAATCTTGTTTTGAGCAGATTAAGTCAAGGATAAGAAAAGTTATAATGGCTAGTGACATGTTCAGAACTCTACCGTAGCTGTGGGTGGGCCCACTTCATCCCTGCATGTTTGCAGTGTGATAATGGTTTCCCTGTGTGTGTGTGTGTGTGTGTGTGTGTGTGTGTGTGTGTGTGTGTGTGTGTGTGTGTGTGCGCGTGTGTGCGTGCGTGTGTGTGGCTGGCATAGATTAGGCCAGCATGAGAACAGACTCAGGAGCAGTAGGGACCAGCTCCCACAATGCCTGGCTTGAGAAGTGTCTCTCTCCCAGAATGCCTGGTTTGAGAAGTGTCTCTCCCAGAATGCCTGGTTTGAGAAGTGTCTCTCTCCCAGAATGCCTGGCTTGAGAAGTGTCTCTCTCCCAGAATGCCGTTTTGATTCCAGTCCAGCGGACTCCTATCATAATGCAAGTAATTAGCTCTGTGATTTGGAGCAGCCATTACAGAGCATCCAACTCACTGTTTTAACCAATGGGCTAGTTGCCTGAAATACTGGAGTAAAATCTGACAAATACAATAATACTCAGAGTACAGAGGGAAAGAAATAAAATAAAATAAAATCATTATTATACTGCCAAATATTATGAGCATTACAGTAAACTTTACTGTGGTTTAGCCAATTAAAATATTATGAGTATTACGGTAATCTTTACTCTGGTTTAGCCAATTAAAATATTATGAGTATTACGGTAATCTTTACTCCGGTTTACCATACCATACCATACCACTTTATTTATAGAGTGTTAAATTTAAAATTATATATATTAAAAACAACAACAAACCAACAAACAAAGTTGACCAAAGTCCAAGACCAAGGTTTGACAACTTTTACTCCAGAACATTCTGACCCAGGTCTCTTCTCACAGATCAGTAGGTTTGTGGGATTGTAAAGCCTTTTTTTATATATATAGTGAGAGCTACAGTACATTGTATTAGCGTCTAGGCTTTTAAAGAAGTCTGGATGGATCAATGAGCATACCAGTCGTACACATAGCCATAATGGACCGATGAGTCCACTGGTGAATTGAAAAGTTCCATTACTGCCATTGTGTTCCCTGCTCTGTGTTCTCTGCTCTACAACATCAGGAGGATTCGTCCTTTCCTCACTGACGAAACAGCGTACGTGTTCATCCAGGCTCTGGTCATCTTCCGCCTGAACTACTGCAACTCCCTCCTCGCTGGGGCCCCGGGCGTCAGCCATTAAACCTCTGCTGCTCGCCTGGTGTTCAACCACCCCAAGTTCTCCCACACAACTTCCCTTCTCCGTTCTCTACACTGGCTCCCTGTAGCGGCTCACATCCAGTTTAAAACTCTGGTACGAGCCTAGAGGGCAATGAAAGGAACGGCTCCCTCCTATCTCAGAATCAGAATCCTGTTATTGCCATTTGTATTTGACATAAACATTTTTTACGACATTGTGGAGCCAACAACAACACAACAATGGACCAGTGCAAAAACAGGACAGGACAGAGCTAAATACAAACATAGGTCAAAACTAGCAGTGCGTTGGAGGGAGGGCTGTAGCAGTGGGGGACCAGGTGGTGATGGAGAAGGTGAAGATGGAACCAGGTGGTGATGGAGGAGGTGAGGATGGAGAAGGTGAGGATGGAACCAGGTGGTGATGGAGGAGGTGAGGATGGAACCAGGTGGTGATGGAGAAGGTGAGGATGGAACCAGGTGGTGATGGAGAAGGGGAGGATGGAACCAGGTGGTGATGGAGAAGGTGAGGATGGAACCAGGTGGTGATGGAGGAGGTGAGGATGGAACCAGGTGGTGATGGAGAAGGTGAGGATGGAACCAGGTGGTGATGGAGAAGGGGAGGATGGAACCAGGTGGTGATGGAGGAGGTGAGGATGGAACCAGGTGGTGATGGAGGAGGTGAGGATGGAACCAGGTGGTGATGGAGGAGGTGAGGATGGAACCAGGTGGTGATGGAGAAGGTGAGGATGGAACCAGGTGGTGATGGAGAAGGTGAGGATGGAACCAGGTGGTGATGGAGGAGGAGAGGATGGAACCAGGTGGTGATGGAGGAGGTGAGGATGGAACCAGGTGGTGATGGAGGAGGTGAGGATGGAGAAGGTGAGGATGGAACCAGGTGGTGATGGAGAAGGTGAGGATGGAACCAGGTGGTGATGGAGGAGGAGAGGATGGAACCAGGTGGTGATGGAGGAGGTGAGGATGGAACCAGGTGGTGATGGAGGAGGTGAGGATGGAGAAGGTGAGGATGGAACCAGGTGGTGATGGAGAAGGGGAGGATGGAACCAGGTGGTGATGGAGGAGGTGAGGATGGAACCAGGTGGTGATGGAGAAGGGGAGGATGGAACCAGGTGGTGATGGAGAAGGTGAGGATGGAACCAGGTGGTGATGGAGAAGGTGAGGATGGAACCAGGTGGTGATGGAGAAGGTGAGGATGGAACCAGGTGGTGATGGAGAAGGTGAGGATGGAACCAGGTGGTGATGGAGAAGGTGAGGATGGAACCAGGTGGTGATGGAGGAGGAGAGGATGGAACCAGGTGGTGATGGAGGAGGTGAGGATGGACTCGATGATGGAGGTGTAGAATTGAACCATCATGGTCTGTGGCAGGTTGAGTTTCTTCAGCTGCCGCAGGAAGGACATCCTCTGCTGTGCCTTCTTGATCAGAGCGCTGATGTTCAGTTCCCACCTGAGGTCATGGGAAATGACAGCACCCAGGAAGCAGAAGGAGCCATGGACCTCCAGGCTATGGTCAAACCCTACCCCCCCGAGACCACTACGCTCTGCTAAATGACTGTAAGATAATGCGTATAGACATTGTCTGTGTGAATATTACTTACATGGATAAACACTTGTTTGAGTCTTCATGGAGTGTCAAGTAGGTGGGGTTTGGATTTTTGCATTCGAAGTGAAAACAAAAGAGGAAACCTCCCAACTCCAAACTCTCCCTCTCTCTTTCTCTCTCTTCATCTCTCTCTCTCTGTTTCTCTTTATGTTTCTCTCTTTCGCTCTTCCTCTCTCTCTCTTCATCTCTCTGTTTCTCTTTATCTTTCTCTCTCTCCCTCTCTCTCTTTGTCCCTCCCTCTCTTTCTCTCTTCATCTCTCTGTTTCTCTTTGTCTTTCTCTCTCTCGCTCTTCCTCTCTCTCTCTTTCTCCCTCTCTCTCTTTCTCCCTCTCTCTCTCCCTCTCTCTCTCTCTCTTTCTCCCTCTCTCTCCCTCTCTCTCTCTCTTCCTCTCTCTCCCTCCCGCCCTCCCTCTCTCCCTCCCTCTCTCTTTCTCCCTCTCTAATATGCCCTCATCTGCCCCCTCTCTCTACGAGGGCCGAGGCGTTCTCCGTTTGCGTCGGAGCATCTACCGTCAAACGTCTCTCATCTGGGGTTTGGAGAACATTTACCGGCTGTTGACCCCAGAAGATGACGCCTCTGTCTGTGAGGGGGGGGGGCACCGAGGCAGATGAATTCTCCCCCGGACAGGAGCTCTTCAAACCCTCCAGATGTTTTGGACGGCCTGCTGAGGGAACGATTATGGCGGGCCCTCGCTATCAAGCGAGCGTCACGGTGGCGGTGACACGCTGTGATACGAGATAAGCAATATACCACTTTGCTTAACTGTGCTCTGGATGGAGATTTCTGAAATACATTTGTAAACCAGACGTTTTCATCATCTTGGAATGAGGGTGTTATTTTTTTGTCTTGCGTGTCATGCTTGTCAGCACAAGCACTTAGAACGCGCTACGAAATACCGGCTCTATTTTCAACAGTGACAGGCTCCTATTATGCACAACCTGAGGGGTAAATCAATATCCTAGGACCCCGGTCCCCCAACCCACTCCATCCCTCTCTCCATCCCTCTCTCCATCCCTCTCTCCATCCTTCCACTCGTTGCATTTTGTTTTTCACAGTGCCTGCAGTCTCACATCCTCATTACAACAATGCCCCCCCCCCCACCCTCCTCCTACTCATGCTATCAGACCCTCCTGATGAAGCCAGCCCACCGAGAAAATGTAGGGGCTGTGCATTCCAGATTAACCGGAAAAATATGCGTACTGTATACCATTTCAAACTACTGCATCAAAGAAGATGTGAAATGGGCTCAGAGCTGAAGTCTCGTTATCTGCCGAACAGGGAGGTGAGGATTCTATTTGCATTATTGAAGATATTTTCTAGTTTCGTCTCCCGCTATCCGAGAGGTCAGTGAGTACTTGTGTACGTTCTAACTGAGTCTCGGGTGGATATCTTCCGGTGGATAAGCAGACCGGTCGCAGACGAGACAGCGTAGAAGTGTTTGGTTGTTTTATCGCCGGGGCTACTCGTTTGTATTGTGTATCGGTGACAGGCTTCGTGTGAGTGGCGTTCGTGTCAAGGACGCTACGACGCCTCCCTGTCCTCCCTGCGAACCCTTCCGCCGCTCTGCTGTGCAATTCTGGGAAACGGTCGGTCTCTCTTCAGTCGGCGAGGAAGCCAAGTTAGCCAACAACCACCAAGGGTGTTTCCAACGAGAGGCACTGATCAAGAACCACATGAGAGCTCCTTGAATTTCTCCCAAAACTCAGAAAAACGGCGTCCTTTGGAATTTTCCCCCCTTTGAAACATTAACAATCTGGCGACCGAAATAGTTTTGGGAGGCGCTCTATTTTAGGGTTCGCTGGTCTGGTTGGGGTTGATGGAGGGTTATATCAAGTCAGAGGAGAACTTTCTGTGATTGCCGTGTCGTGCTCTTTTTTTGTAACGCCGCCACATGCTCTCTGACCTCACAAACTTCCCCTTTTCAATCGGGCAAATAAATAGGACAGCCCCAGATGAGAGATGTGAAGGCCTGTGGTGCGCCTCGGGCTCTGGCAGCCATTCCTGCCAGCTGACATCTGTAAGTACAGACGGACGAGTTGGAGTCCGTGAGATCTCCCCCCCCCCCCCCCCCGGCGCATCTCTTTGATTGGCCGCTCGCCCGGTCTCCCGGCGTTCGTGAAATAAGCGATGGCTGTCACAGATATGCCTGAAAAAGAAAAACACATTCTACCCTCAGCCCCTGGGTGCGGCCATTTTTCACGCACGACTGTGATATAAAATCCAACATGAGTGCAATTTCCCGATTTATCCGCTCATGTTTTTCCGACTCGCGTGGAGACAGATGTGCGATGTCCTCCGCCGAGATAAACTTCTCCATCAGCAGATTCATCCCTTGTTCCTGTTTCACACGGAGTCCGACAGCTTTGCCGCTACACAAAAAGCGCTCGAGTAGACACGCTCCAAAGCGGGCCTACGTTTATGGTTAAATTAGGTTGAGAGTTTCTTTCAGAACAGCTCAGTGTAGCTCGCTAGCAGGCGCGCCGGGCAGGTGGGGGGTCTGCATCATAGACGTACGGTACGGTCATTTGCTGTATGTGATGAAAACAAGCTTAAGGAAAGGCATTTATAGTACAGACCGCGGTCCACTTATCCAGTCAGCATATCGGTCTGAAGGATGAGAATGACCATGGAAGCATAATGCACTATTTGCTGGATGCCATGGGGTCTAAAAGAATATGCTAAGTTGTAAAGGGAGGGTGATTCTAATTCAATTAATTACAGCTGTTTGACAGACTGTATTTGAAAACTGCCTGAGCTGAGGTAATCAATAAGCAAGAAGTTGGCGGAAATCCATTATCATACGGCAAAAAACAGACATTTATCCCCTACGGCCCATCCCGAAGTGAAGAAAAAACGACATGGGAAAGACAGACACTGATTTCCGTTGTAGGCGCGTGATGGAGCTGTAGGTACTTCTCAATAGGGGTTATTTCATGTGTGAGCAAACACCAGATCAATGCAATGCATCGATGTGATGACCGACTGGCCGCCGCCGTCATCTGGGTCCTAAAGAGCTGTGGTTTCTCTTCTACTGTGCATGTAGAACGATCAATTATGTGTTCTGTCTCTATACTGTCATTTATAACTGTCCTGTCTTTGCACTGTCCTGTCTTGTCCTCGCACCCTGTCTGTTGTTGTCTATCATTTGTGTTATTCACCAGCCGACTAGAACAAATTCCTAGTATGTGTAAAAATCTACCAGGCGAAATAAATTCTGATTCAGTCTGGAGGCGTCACTGTGTATGACGAGCCGTTACTGACAGGATGTCAAATGATGAACTCTGCGTGATCGCAAAACGGAAACAAATACGCACATTGCGGACAATTAGCGTCGTCTTTAATCTGATCGAATCTCGCCCGATTTTGAATTGCAACGAGTTCTGTGAAATGTTCCGGATAAGGGCCTGCGCCGGCTAGATAAACACACGCTAACGCTAATGACGTCAGAGAGACAATAGAGCGACAGCGGCAGCAGAAGAAAGGAAGTGGATTCCCGGAGGGCCCGTCTTATCAGCCAAGATTCAATGAAGGTCCGTGTCTCAATACGTTTTATTTCTTGCGACTCAGAGGCATGTGGGATTGCCTAATGCAGCGTGACGTCTCTTTTGAGGCGCCTCAGTTCATCCCGTCGCCGCAGAATCGGGTGAAACGTGGAGGAGAGTGGTTGTCTGGGTGATGGAGGGAGAGGACGATGGAGAGAGGAAGGCGGGTGTCTGTGATGGAGGGAGAGGAAGATGGAGAGAGGAAGGCGGGTGTCTGTGATGGAGGGAGAGGAAGATGGAGAGAGGAAGGCGGGTGTCTGTGTGATGGAGGGAGAGGAAGGCGGGTGTCTGTGTGATGGAGGGAGAGGAAGATGGAGAGAGGAAGGTGGGTGTCTGGGTGATGGAGGGAGAGGAAGGCGGGTGTCTGTGTGATGGAGGGAGAGGAAGATGGAGAGAGGAAGGTGGGTGTCTGTGTGATGGAGGGAGAGGAAGATGGAGAGAGGAAGGTGGGTGTCTGGGTGATGGAGGGAGAGGAAGGCGGGTGTCTGTGTGATGGAGGGAGAGGAAGGCGGGTGTCTGGGTGATGGAGGGAGAGGAAGGCGGGTGTCTGTGTGATGGAGGGAGAGGAAGGCGGGTGTCTGGGTGATGGAGGGAGAGGACGATGGAGAGGAAGGCGGGTGTCTGGTCAGGGCTCAGGGTCTCCTGGCGTCGTCAGCCTGATCTCGCCAGCTCACATTCGATTTCTCTCCACAGATCAGTCTGGACATCCAACCGTTCTAACGGAATCCACTCTAACGGAAATGTGTTTGAGCCAATCACAACCGTTTATCTAATATGGGGCTGGTTTAATGCCTGTGTTGTAATCCCTCCCCCCACTCCTCCCCTGGCTGTAGTGTCCTGTATTTGTAGTGTATTTTGTATGTCGCTCTTTTTTTCTTTTTTCTTTTTTTTTCTTTTTCTTTTCAGAGTTATGTGTTATTTGTATTGTGAAGCACTTTGTGCATTCGTGCTGTGAAAGGCGCTATATAAATAAAGTTTTACTTATGTTTACTTACTTACTTAATAGATGATTGAACAAAGGAGCGCCGTAAAGGCCTTTTCTCTGATTGGTCGTAGGTCTATCCAATTGCGTCCAGAGGCTTTTTGATCTACGCCAGTCGCTAACGCCTCTTGGGAATCGGAAAGCAACTGTGAGTTTCCAGTCCCTTTGCATTTTTGTGAATTGGGTCTAGCGAAGCAAGGCTAAGGACACAGAGCGCGGGGGGAAATATTTCTCTTGCTTCTTAGAAAAGAAAAAGCACTCAAAGCTCGACAGAGCATTTATACGGTACCTGGGCCCTCAGAGCATTTATCCTGTACCTGGGCCCTCAGAGCATTTATCCTGTACCTGGGCCCTCAGAGCATTTATCCTGTACCTGGGCCCTCAGAGCATTTATCCTGTACCTGGGCCCTCAGAGCATTTATCCTGTACCTGGGCCCTCAGAGCATTTATACTGTACCTGGGCCCTCAGAGCATTTATACTGTACCTAGGCCCTCAGAGCATTTATACTGTACCTGGGCCCTCAGAGGCTGGAGGGGCCGCAGCTGGGCAGCCACGTTTAGAACCCTTTATACAAAAACGTGTAGATAGAAATGTGTAGATAATCAGGTTGTCCTTTATAAAAAAAAAACGTATATAAGTAATTGATTAGTAAACAGAAACACAGAACCATGAGGTATGAGGCTCATGTAGGAAGCAGTGGCAGAACGGTAGGTAGCCCAGAGGTTATAACACCTGACTAGTGATTATAGCATACTGTATGGTCAGTGGTTATAACACCTGACTAGTGATTATAGCATACTGTATGGTCAGTGGTTATAACACCTGACTAGTGATTATAGCATACTGTATGGTCAGTGGTTATAACATCTGACCAGTTACTGACAGGTTGCTGGTTCGATACAGGGCCAGGCCACTTGACGTGTAATTTCTCACTCTTGTGCCCTTGAGCAAGGCCCCAACACTCAAGGTTCAGGTGAAGCCTGAGAACTCTGTCTAACTAAAGTAGCCATTGCCTTCTGTATATCAGTGCGTCATTATAGGGAGATTTGGGTTTGATTGGGCTGGATTTCAACCTCATACAGTGCTATGTACAGTAATACTGTATATTTACTAATCTGTCAGTAGTTCTGACCAAGTGGTTTATAAATGGTTAGTAGAGGATAGTTAGCAGCTTGGCTGTATGTGTTATAGCTTCTATGTGTGCTGCTGATGTCATCATTGTTGCACCTATGACCTCTGGCCAAGACTAAGAAGTCAAAAGCATTCTCTGAAAATGGCTATGCAAACAGCAGTAGTAGGTGCGTTATTCAATGTTTTGGTGGAGGAGGAAGTGTCATCCTTTCACCCATGCGACTCATTTCCTCTTCGGTCACTAAAGCGGACGCCTTTAATGTGCCATCAGCACTGGAGAGGTATAGGCCTACCTCCATGAGGTGTACCAGCATCCTTTTGGGATCCATCTTCTTTTGTGTTTGCGTATCGTAGTTCAGAAGTGCTCACTTGCGCTCTGAGCAGATCAGTCTGAGCGTAACTGAGCAACCCGTTAAGTGCGTTCTACGCTCTGAGCCAAGCCGAGCCGCTCAGTTACTTAACTCACCCACTGTCTATATGGAATCGTGTTTCTGGAACATTCTACAGCCACTGTGAAGCCTAACAACATCCGGAATAACTGACGATCCTAAGCTGCGTGGTGGGATGTAGCTGGGATGTAGCTAGCGCTCCCGTGTTGAGAGTACAGCCAGCTTCACTCTCTTTGTTTGCAGAGGACAACAGCTCTTAGCTTAGCCATGCACGGAGGGCAGCGAGGCTATTCTCTGTTCGCTGGTCGCGTTCTTCCGGCCCTGAGGCCGATAAGGTTGCTGGTTGTTGTCCCATTGTGGCTCATTATCGACGTCCAACACATGTCGGGCCAGGATAATATATCTGTCCGTGACCACGACGGAGGAGCAGACACTCAAATCCTCCGCCGGCTTAAAATGTTTCACAAACAAAGTCCTTTGCGTTTTCTCGCTCTCTCGTCAGACTAATTCCACACTAGACGATAGCAGGACTCTGAAAGGTAGGAAGGGCTAATCGGATAGCTCTCTCTCACTCCCACAGGAACGACGTCGTCTCATTACGGGAAAAAATCTATCTGTGAAGGCTGCTGGTGATTCATGTACTCAAATCTCAGACAGAACCGAGTTTTGAAATTAAGGACTCTTGAGAGAATATGAAAGCACGCCTATTCATGCATCAGGACTCGTTAAAGGGAAGGACTAATGGGCTGAGATTATTCACCCAAACACTCTCTTAACAGTTCACACTGAGGGGAGAGGGCAGATGTGAGCAGATTATTACTCAGGGAAATCAAGCGATCCGACGCCGCTGGGATAAACGGCCGCCGTGATTGATGGATCTCACATGGATATGAACAGCGTCCTGGAGGGGCTTTGGCTCAGGCTTCAACCCCTCTCCTCTCTCTCTCTCTCTCTCTCTCTCTCCGCCCTATCTCCATCTCTCTCTCCATCCTCTCTCCATCACTCTCTCCATCCTCTCTCCATCACTCTCCACTCTCTCTCCATCCATCTCTATCCCTCTCTCCACCCCCCTCTCAATCTCTCTCCATCTCTCTCCACTCTCTCTCCATCCTCTCTCCACCCCCCTCTCCATTATTCTCCACTCTCTCTCTATACCTCTCTCCATCCCCCTCTACATCACTCTCCACTCTCTCTCTATCCCTCTCTCCATCTTATCTCCATCTCTCTCCACTCTCTCTCTATCCCTCTCTCTATCTCTCTCTCCATCTCTCCACTCTCTCTCCATCCCTCTCTCCATCTCTCTCTCATCACTCTTTTCTCTCTCTCTCCATCCCTCTCTCCATTCCCCTCTCAATTTCTCTCTCCATCCCTCTCTACTCTCTCTCCACCCTCTCTTCATCCCCCTCTCCATCCCTCTCTCCACTCTCTCTCTATCCCTCTCTCCATCTCTCTCTCCATCTCTCTCCATCTCTCTCCACTCTCTCTCCATCTCTCTCCACTCTATCTCCATCCCTCTCTCCATCTCTCTCTCCAACCCTCTTTTCTCTCTCTCTCCATCTCTCTCTCCATCCCTCTCTCTACTCTCTCTCCATCCCTCTCTTCTCTCTCTCCATCCTCTCCTCCCCCTGCTGGTCTGGTTCTGCTGGTCTGGCGGACCACTGGTTCCACCCAACCAAGCCCATACGGGTCAAAAAGCCTTTGAGGGTTCAAGTCCGGCCCAGCAGCTGAGCCCCGAGTCCCCATTCAGCACCATTCTCTCACGTCTCAACACCTTTACATTCAATCGCTTTACTGCACGGCACACACAGGCAAACGCAATAATGTTGTCAAAATAAATGTCACGCATGAAGAGTTTGGACTTAGTCATCCGGTAGCAGTCTGGGGGTTGCGAGGTACTGGGCCTTGCAGAGGGAAACGCATCTGACTTACTCAGATTCTCGGCAGGTTTTCGAATTCTTTCCGCTCCACCAAGCGCTCATATATGAATCATCTCCAAATGGGACAGACACCTCAGAAAATGCTGAGTGTTTTTATCTACAAATAAGCAACACAGGACCGACGAGAGGCGCCTAAGAGCTGTGGGAGGAGAAATATGCCCAATTCGGCCCTTGAAGATTTACAGTTTGGACTTAAGTCCGTTCTGCTCAGCTCATCTTAAGAGCACACTCGTACCCGGGATGTTTGGGCCTGGTAATTGCCCACGACATGACTTATATCTTATAAGAACCTCGCGGTTCAAAGAGGCCTCCTTGGTACAGTACAAAGCACCACTTACTCCCAACGCGCGCTATAGCCCATCTCTGCTGCGTTTAACCCGGGAGTCTGTTAGCTCGCTGGAAGGTGTGTGTCACAGTCGGGAGAATACTAGACACGTCTTTGTTTGCTTTATTTTCAGTCCCCACTTGGAATAAATACAATTATCTCATAATGGGATCGACTTTGATAGCAGCGGCACTCTGTCATTCTGCAGGGAGGTGCCAGGAGTGTTGGATAGAGGGAATCCGTGGGTTAAGTGCTTTCTTTTATCACTGCTCCTTTTTATATGCAAATAGCCCTCCCTTCTCTTCTCTTCTCTTCTCTTCTCTTCTCTTCTCTTCTCTTCTCTTCTCTCCTCTTCTCTCCTCTTCTCTTCTCTTCTCTTCTCTTCTCTTCTCTTCTCTCCTCTTCTCTCCTCTTCTCTCCTCTTCTCTTCTCTTCTCTTCTCTTCTCTTCTCTTCTCTCCTCTTCTCTTCTCTTCTCTTCTCTCCTCTTCTCTTCTCTTCTCTTCTCTTCTCTTCTCTTCTCTTCTCTTCTCTCTTCTCTTCTCTTCTCTTCTCTTCTCCTCTCCTCTCCTCTCCTCTCCTCTCCTCTCCTCTCCTCTCCTCTTCTCTTCTCTTCTCTTCTCTTCTCTTCTCTTCTCTCCTCTTCTCTTCTCTTCTCTTCTCTTCCCTTCTCTCCTCTTCTCTTCTCTTCTCTTCTCTTCTCTCTTCTCTTCTCTTCTCTTCTCCTCTCCTCTCCTCTCCTCTCCTCTCCTCTCCTCTCCTCTCCTCTCCTCTCCTCTCCTCTCCTCTCCTCTCCTCTCCTCTCCTCTCCTCTTCTCTTCTCTTCTCTCTTCTCCTCTCCTCTCCTCTCCTCTTCTCTTCTCTTCTCTTCTCTTCTCTCCTCTCCTCTCCTCTTCTCTTCTCTTCTCTTCTCTCCTCTCCTCTTCTCTTCTCTTCTCTTCCTGCCCATCTATTTACTGGAGCAGGTTTTCAGACGGAGGCTCTCGCCATGCCAGTCCACAGTCCTAGTCCACAGTCCTAGTCCACAGTCCTAGTCCACAGTTCTACTCCACAGTCCTAGTGCACAGTCCTAGTCCACAGTCCTAGTCCACAGTTCTACTCCACAGTCCTAGTGCACAGTCCTAGTGCACAGTCCTAGTCCACACACAGTCCACAGTCCTAGTCCACATACAGTCCACAGTCCTAATCCACAGTCCTAGTCCACAGACATAGTCCCCAGACAGTCCTAGTCCACAATCCTAGTCCACACACACAGTCCACAGACAGTCCACAGACCCAGTCCTAGTTCACAGACCCAGTCCACAGACAGTCCTAGTCCACAGACATAGTCCCCAGACAGTCCTAGTCCACAGTCCTAGTCCACACACACAGTCCACAGACAGTCCACAGTCCTAGTCCACAGACCCAGTCCTAGTCCACAGGCACAGTCCTAGTCCACAGTCCTAGTCCACAGACCCAGTCCTAGTCCACAGGCACAGTCCTAGTCCACAGTCCTAGTCCACAGACTCAGTCCACAGTCCTAGTCCACAGACCCAGTCCTAGTCCACAGGCACAGTCCTAGTCCACAGTCCTAGTCCACAGACCCAGTCCTAGTCCACAGACCCAGTCCTAGTCCACAGGCACAGTCCTAGTCCACAGTCCTAGTCCACAGACCCAGTCCTAGTCCACAGACCCAGTCCTAGTCCACAGGCACAGTCCTAGTCCACAGTCCTAGTCCACAGACCCAGTCCTAGTCCACAGACCCAGTCCTAGTCCACAGGCACAGTCCTAGTCCACAGACCCAGTCCTAGTCCACAGGCACAGTCCTAGTCCACAGACTCAGTCCTGTCACCACACACCAGCAGGGGGCGCAGTCCTGGACTGAGTTAGTGCAGGGGTTTATTTGCATGCAGTCCTGACAGGTCCTATACATATTGATTGATTGATTGATTGATTGATTCACTATGACAACATCTAATGCGCTGTACCAGATTCTATCTTCTAGCTCATTTGCATCTGCAGTCCTCTTGGCAGGTCAGAGTACATAAAACACAACAAGCGATACAGGATAAAAACAACATGTTACAGCCATTTTCATTGAATATTTATGGTTTATGTTTTGAGGTATGGCCTTGGATGAGTGATGGTTTTGTGTTATTGTTGTTTGTTTTGTTTCATGTGCCTAATGTCCTTTTGAGTTGGATTCCCGAGGACAGGATAGAGAGGTCAAGGGGTGTGTCTATGTAGGACAAGGGGAAGTTGAATTGGGAGGCCAAGGTGAAAGAGAGGAGTGTGGTTCAACACCTTAATTAGACCATACTCTCCGTGTCTGAACATTGGGTTTTGTACGTTTATTTTTGGACGAATACGGAAAACTATGGACTATTGGAACAATAAATTAATTTTCTTTGCAATGACTACAGAGTGAGAGAGGTGCGTCATTTAAGCCAAGCTCCAAACATTTCTCCCAGGCATGGAACAATGGACTATGGATAATCGGCACAAACACAACATGAGAAAACAGAAAATACAACACAACACAGATGTATGCTGTGTCATACTGAGAGGCCAGTCACTCTCAATGAGCACACGACTGACCAGCTTTTAAGATGCTTTTCAGTGTGGATTTAAAAGTGCTCACAGAGCGACATCCTCTCACCCCTTCAGACAGGGTATTCCACTGATGTGTAGCTTTCACAGAGAAGGCTGATCGCCCAAATACAGTTGGGCGGAATGGTCTACTGCAGTCTTTTGTAGAGACTATTCTAGAAGACCTAATGGAGTTTGCTGAACGGGTGTACACAAGGTCACATAATGGAGGAGGAGCCAAGCCATTTAGGATTTTGAAAACCATACACATGTTTGAAAAGGATCTGAAATGTTCAAAGCTCAAGAGGTTTTTTCTCCAGTATCCTACAGTGATGAAAGTACATTGGCTTTTTGTCTAGAGTTTTTAAAGTGTGTATGTAGTTGGTATCTACTATTACCATTCACCATTACCATTCATCTACTATTACCATTCACCATTTAGTATCTACTATTACCATTCACCATTTAGTATCTACTATTACCATTCACCATTACCATTCATCTACTATTACCATTCACCATTTAATATCTACTATTACCATTCACCATTACCATTCATCTACTATTACCATTCACCATTTAATATCTACTATTACCATTCACCATTTAATATCTACTATTACCATTCACCATTACCATTCATCTACTATTACCATTCACCATTTAATATCTACGATTACCATTCACCATTATCATTCATCTACTATTACCATTCACCATTACCATTCATCTACTATTACCATTCACCATTTAATATCTACTATTACCATTCACCATTATCATTCATCTACTATTACCATTCACCATTTAGTATCTACTATTACCATTCACCATTACCATTCGTCTACTATTACCATTCACCATTTAATATCTACTATTACCATTCACCATTATCATTCATCTACTATTACCATTCACCATCTAATATCTACTATTACCATTCACCATTACCATTCATCTACTATTACCATTCACCATTTAATATCTACTATTACCATTCACCATTATCATTCATCTACTATTACCATTCACCATTTAGTATCTACTATTACCATTCACCATTACCATTCGTCTACTATTACCATTCACCATTTAATATCTACTATTTCCATTCACCATTACCATTCATCTACTATTACCATTCACCATTTAATATCTACTATTACCATTCACCATTACCATTCATCTACTATTACCATTCACCATTTAATATCTACTATTACCATTCACCATTACCATTCATCTACTATTACCATTCACCATTTAGTATCTACTATTACCATTCACCATTTAGTATCTACTATTATCATTCACCATTACCATTCATCTACTATTACCATTCACCATTTAATATCTACTATTACCATTCACCATTACCATTCATCTACTATTACCATTCACCATTTAGTATCTACTATTACCATTCACCATTTAGTATCTACTAGTTTTATTTGCATGCAGTCCTGACAGATGGTAGGAGAGGTGGTGGTTGAACTCACCTTATTCACCTCAGCTGCCATGTTGGTCAGTCTGACGTAATTGGGGGTGCGGATGCGGATGCGGGGTTACAAACTCATCATTACCAGACTGATTGTTTTTCACTGCCGTTGTTTTCGCGTTTGGAAATACATGAGTCTGGTAATGATGAGTTTGTAACCCCGATAGTGTATTCAGCCTGTTATTTGGACTATTTTGGTTCTTGAAGTGGTGTTTTTACAGTGAACTTTTAACATTGAAGTCAACGGGCACTTCCACATCCGCACCACCAATTACAAACCCCACAACAAGGTCCTGAGTTAGTATCTACTCACACAAATAAACTGTCATCAAATAAAAATGAATTATTTATAAAACTACAAGTCCCACTCTTGATAACATTCTGTTCCACGAGTGGGGACATGATTGGAAGTCCAGAACAATGCAGCTAAGTGGGCCAGAATCGCCATCAAAGGTCTATTAAAAGAAGAGGTCCTCTTAGGCAGATTCAGGGAACAGCAGCTGGCCGACTCAGTTAAGGGGGGGGGGGGGGGGGGCATAGAGAAGTACAGTGCAGCTGACTGCCCATTCACAAGAGCACATTTTCACTGCTTTGTGTGTGCGTGTGTGTGTGTGTGTCTGTGTGCGTGTGTGTGTGTGTCTGTGTGTGCGTGTGTCTGTGTGTGCGTGTGTGTGTATGTGTGTGTGTGTCTTTGTGTGTGTGTGCGTGTCTGCGTGTGTGTGTGTGTGTGCGTGTGTGTGTGTCTTTGTGTGTGTGTGCGTGTGTGTGTGTTTTTGTGTGTGTGTGTGTGTGCCTGGCATCGATCCTCCTCAGAAGCACCCTTCCAGATATTTTTTTTTTTTAAACTTGACAGCTCCCACACACAAACACACACATACACACACACAGACACACACACACACACACACACACACACACACACACACATACACACACACAGACACACACACACACACACAAAACCTGCTTTCACTCTCTCAACTACTCTTCCATGTCACCTTGACTTTCCTTTGTGAAATGTTGCAATTTGAATTTTCCTTTGTCCCATCCTCTACCTATCATGTCTTCTCACCTGTCCCGGTGTCCCATCCTTCCTCTGTCCCCTGTCCAGATGTCCCATCCTTCCTATGTCCCCTGTCCAGGTGTCCCTCTGTCCCCTGTCCAGATGTCCCATCCTTCCTATGTCCCCTGTCCAGGTGTCCCTCTGTCCCCTGTCCAGATGTCCCATCCTTCCTCTGTCCCCTGTCCAGATGTCCCATCCTTCCTCTGTCCCTTGTCCAGGTGTCCAATCCTCTCCTCGTCACGTCTTCTCAGAGGCCGAGAGAACCTGCTTCAAAGCACCCAGGTCTGGTCTGATCCCAGGTCCAGTCTGATCCCAGGTCTGATCCCAGGTCTGATCCCAGGTCCAGTCTGATCCCAGGTCTGATCCCAGGTCTGATCCAGGTCCAGTCTGATCCCAGGTCTGATCCCAGGTCTGGTCTGATCCAGGTCCAGTCTGATCCCAGGTCTGATCCCAGGTCAGGTCTGATCCCAGGTCTGATCCCAGGTCTGGTCTGATCCCAGGTCCAGTCTGACCCCAGGTCTGACCCCAGGTCTGATCCCAGGTCTGATCCCAGGTCAGGTCTGATCCCAGGTCTGATCCCAGGTCTGGTCTGATCCCAGGTCCAGTCTGATCCCAGGTCTGATCCCAGGTCTGGTCTGATCCCAGGTCCAGTCTGATCCCAGGTCTGGTCTGATCCAGGTCCAGTCTGATCCCAGGTCTGATCCCAGGTCTGATCCCAGGTCTGATCCCAGGTCCAGGCTGATCCAGGTCCGGTCTGATCCCAGGTCTGATCCCAGGTCTGGTCTGATCCCAGGTCTGGTCTGATCCCAGGTCCAGTCTGATCCCAGGTCTGATCCCAGGTCCAGTCTGATCCAGGTCCAGGCTGATCCCAGGTCTGATCCAGGTCCAGTCTGATCCCAGGTCTGATCCAGGTCCAGTCTGATCCCAGGTCTGATCCAGGTCCAGTCTGATCCCAGGTCTGATCCAGGTCCAGTCTGATCCCAGGTCTGATCCAGGTCCAGTCTGATCCCAGTCTAGGACTCTAGACTCTGCTTCACTCCCCCGGTTCCCTCTCAGCAGCACGCCTGCAGGTAGAATTGATTTATTTACTATGTTATTTGTACAGTGACCGTACATATTAATCAACTGCACACATTAAAAACATGACTTTAAATATGTCAGTATTAGCTTAAAGCTAATTTTCAACCTTTGTCCCTGGGCGTGGTGTTAAGGCCGCTACTAAGCTAACTAATTACTTAGCTTGTTCCTTCCCATGATGCACCTGCTGTCATACTGAAGGTTCCGCCACACATTCCAGCACCGTGTCCCCCTCAATCACTCTCCCACTAAGAGAACAGTACACACCATAAACTACACTGCCGAATGTGGTCTTCTTCCAAAGAAACATGTCAAAGACCTGACTACAAACAAACCCGAAAGGCCATTCGGCCTGGTTTTCATGCCAAACGCCAACCCCACAGGACGGATTACGGGGCCTTAGTTTGGATGTCAGTGTCCGTTTATTGTTCCGGGGTGACAAATAACCACAATCACGCCGACGCTGCCAAACTACAGCCGGGGCCTGATAACCGAACGAGGACCAGCTGTGCACAGTTGGCTTTGCGATTATTATGCGGACAATATGATGATGACCCCAATTCATATGAAAAGAGTCATTCATGTGACAGCGAAGCAGTCTGTATTGTTTGGGAGTGAAATGGCACTAGAGCACATCTGTGTCACCCTCCTCTTTCTCTTCCAGAGGAAGTTGGAGATGAGAGGCTTTGAGAATAGCGTCTGTCACGCAAAGTTATGGTGGTCTGAATCCACACGGCGAACCTTTGTGTTCGACGGATTCCTTCTATTCTCCCGAGTTTAAGTGTGTATTGACTTCCTCATTCAAAAGCAAAGGAAATCTGTGACTTTGTATACGCACGCAACATAATAGTTCATTATAGAGCTTCACTCCAACACAATTACTGCTTTTACTGATGGGGGATGCATTTTGGAATTCATTATAAAGTGTGCATGTGATTTCCTATTCCGTATTAAGTGTATACATGTGATGTCTGATTCAGTATGTGATTTTTTCTTATACAAACCCCTTTCTGATGTGTTTTTTCCGCACAGATACAGAGGTTTGCACGAATGTATGACACAGCACTTGACAAAAGCAGTATGCGTTTGTGTAAAATTGTCTTAGTCCATCTACTCTGCGCTACAAACACCCAGGAAATGCTTTGACAGAGCGGGCCTGGGGAAATAGCAGGTGTTGACAGGATGGCCAACCATGCCGTGATTCATAGTTTCATTACAAGCACCAGACCAGAGATCCCAGCGTGGATATTCTCCTCTGAACACCTCTGAGAGCCCCACCACGTGTCCGATTAACACCGCTCACATGCCACAGATCTGACAGGACAATAACAAACAATAACAAACTCTCTGTTGTCTCTGGGGCCTCGAGGGCATCGAACACCACCCTATAGAGCTACTGTAAGCTTTTTAAAAAGATGTATTACTTTAATATAAATATCAAAACCTATTGCAGCTCATAACAGACTGTGTTTCCTCTTTTTGCTCTTGCTCAAAGTCACGGTAAGATGAAAGCGCCGCGTCCTCGGGACCAGGTCATATCTGACAGGTCGCATTTTTCTTCGCATGAAACATTCATGTAATGGATCACTTAAAATATCGGAGTACAAGAAAGCCAAGCGGGCAGAATGATCACGCCATTCCCGCGGCGTGGAAATACACCTATCATAACTTACTCGGGGACGTGCAGGGAGTGAGCAAGAATGCATAATGACTGTGAAATGGAGGAGGGGAGAACACTCAGGCTATCGGTTTCCTACCGAACAGCTGTGCTTTGTGTTTCTAAGCAGCTCGCGCTCCCGCTCCCGCAGAGCGCGGGCCTCGCGCTGCACCGATAGGCCGTGTTGTTTTCATGGTAGAGATTTTCGTCGCCGCTCTCGAGGAACACCGACAGGGCGCAGACGACCGACAGGTGATTTCCAGTCGTCTGTTTGGTTTGTCTGCGCACACATGCAGATGGAAGGAAGTATGTCTCACTTTAACAGCCTCTGAATTCCCTCCCAGGAATCATGTTTGCACTCAGCCAGTTCATAGCCGCCATAGATAGAAGTTTCTAGTGTGGGTCGTGAGGATTTTTGAGGAACAAACGTTTGGTTTAAGTATTTTTCTCTTCATCTCTGTAAAGAACAAGCACAATAACTGTTGAATGTTTTGGATCAAGTTTGTCCAGAAATGTAACATTATTTCCCAGGTTATGGTAAATGAACTGCACATATATAGCGCTTTTTTCCAAAGCGCTTTACAATGGCCTCTCATTCACACACCAATGGCGGCAGCTGCCATGCAAGGTGCCAGCCTGGTCATTGGGAGAAATTTGGGGCTCAGTGTCTTTGCCCAAGGACACTTCAACATGTGGACAGGAGCAGGCAGGATTCGAACCGCCGACCCTATGATCATCGGACAACCCGCTCTACCTCCTGAGCCACAGCTGCCCCCCAAGTTCCCTGTAGAGGCCTCGAGTTAAACAGAAAACGCAGAATCTCCCGAGGACACTAGGAGCGGTAGGGAAGTAGTCTCGCAACCAATCACAGTCCGTGAAATAGTCTGGATCTGAATCTGATTGGTGCTGAGAGAATTTGTGTCACCAGACTTGCCTCTGATTGGGCAGTGTGACAACGAATCACAAGGTTTATTGTCAAAACCTACATCCGCTAAGCCAGACTAGTAGGGCAGTAACATGAATGAGCGTCCAGATGTTGCCGTCCCCGGCAGCCCGCCTGCCCTCAAGGCTAAACGGTCGGTCAGTGACTCATCACGCTCCGAACACGGGAGAATCTACCACGCGAGGCCGGCTCAGTTTCCGCACCACACTTGGTTCAAGGCGACGGGCTCCTGTAGATGTTTCTGGACACGTGGGGGCATGTTTCACTGTGACAGCTCCATCTCAGAGACATCCCACAGACTCCCCCCCCCGTTGGTGGTGACTGCCCGCCCCCCGATGATCACAAAGGAGGATTTCCTCACAAGGCTCGGCCTAGCTACCGTGCTATCCGTCGACATCCGCCTCCTAATCATCCGGCCGGCCTTGTTGCTGTCAGCCCGGTCTTCCACCCTTCTATCCATCCTCATCCGTGAAGGGATGAGAGACGTCGCTGTCACCCGCACTCCCCTCAGAGAGGGGGGAGGAGCTCCTAACACCTCGGCGCGTTAAAGGGATCCCAGGCGATATTTCTCACCTCGCCCGTACGCGCGCACGACGACGCGTTTGATTGAGACGTGCGACAGTAGCATTGGTTATGCCGGGATATTGGCCGGCTGTCCTTGAGCCGCCCGGCTCGGTCATCAGTCCCGCCTGCTTGTCATGTCCCTGAGCCCAGGCTGTCACAGGGGCAGGCTATTCGCTGGAATGGCCCTGGTTCTCGCTCTGTTATTTATGTCTTTGTCAGTGCGACACCAGGTCGATTCCTCCCGTGCTACTCAGTCTGCGCCGGGAACATGTGGCGGCGCGCTGACAGGAATTAGACCGGTCCTGCTCCATTCTGTCTAGCGTTGTAAACTGTTCAGTGTTGAGCCGTGCACAGTATTCTAGACGTATGATATCAAAGTGAAAATTCTACAACAGACATGGTGTGAGTTAAATCTCTGACACCCGGGTAGAGATAACCGTTTCTTGAAACCGCACGAAGGCCGGTAAAGCGGGGGGAGCTTCGCGCGTGAGACGCGGCGGTGAAATCAAAGCGGTCGATGGTGACGGATCGATAGCGATCTCCGCTGGCGTCGGCGGCCATGCGTGAGGTCCGGGGAGCTTTCGGCCGCGTCTTCGCTGATTGATCGATGCCCCTGGACGGCCCACATCCGTCAGTCGCTCAGCAGCTGTCGGTCTTCTCCAGGGGGGGGCGCTCTTCTCCAGGGGAGGGCCGTCTCTACCCGACCTCGAGGGTCTGAACTGAAACACGCGGCCGCATCGTCACCCTGGAAGAGAGAGGGACACGAGGGGGCCTCTGGGGTTTTGAGCAGTGATTCGGACTCATCCTTTGGCTCTCTGAGCTCAGCCTCGCAGAGGGGGATGAGGCTCTCTCTACGTCGTCCTCGGACGAGCCCGTCGGCGCTTCCGCTCATCCCAATCCTCCGTACATCTGGCGAGCCCGGGCGGGGCCGTGTGTGAGCTCCCACAGGGGATGAGACGGACAGATAAAAGTCCTGTCCGCTGCTTTAGAGACACTTCATTTCATTTCAAACCTTCATTGACGTTTCCCTCGTTTACAGTGACATCGAGCTTGCAGTCAAAAAAACACAGATACAGCAGTAGAAGTCACATGCAACACAAGACAAGAAATAGCCTACTAGAAACTAGTTACAAATCGATATACAATGGCCAACCATACAGCACACGAGGCACACAAAAACATAATAATAGACTTGTCATCATCTTTTCTCTGGCACTGTGACTGCTGCTGGCACTTGTTCTCGCTGAGCGCATTACTGACGATGACAGGGACGTACAGAACAGAACCGTTGGTTCACTGACTCGAGACAAATGTGCTAATTGGAAGTCACTTTGCATTAAAAACGTGCGTTAAATGACAAAAATGTACATGTACTGTGAATGTACGGCACATACAAGGGTAAACTGTGATCTTCAAGCAGTGGCTGTATACACATGCAGCTACTGGATGCGTTAAGTAGCTGAGTGCTCAGTGAGCGAACCACTTAACAGTCTGCTCGAACCGAGCGCTGAGTTGCTAGGAGACGAGAACTTTTCACCGGTTGTCAATCATGTGCGATTAGCGAGCAGCGTCCCAACGGTTCCCAAGACAAAACAAGCCCAAACAAAATGTTATTTTTGCTCAGGTGATGATGATGATGACGTGGTGTTTAGCTCAAACAGATCGTAGTTCAAAACTGCTCACTTGTGCTCTGAGCAGATCAGTCTGAGCGTTACTAAGCAACCCGTTAAGTGACTTCTGATCACTGATCGCTGACTGAGCGCTCAGCTACTTAACACATCCACTGTAACCATGCCAGGTGCAAGAGCAGAGCAAGGAAGTCTATTCCAATGTGTTTACTTATGTGTTTATCTATTTATTTCCTAAACAGTTTTCTTAAACAATGTTACCATATAGTAAGCTATATATACTGTATATATATTCTGTTATGTATTTCACTGTGGCTATTTAGACTCTTATGTAATGATGTCATAGCACTGGACCAACACGTGTTCAGTTTTGGAGTGACATGACATCATAGCACTAAACCAGAATGTGTTCAATGTTGTCACCGATTCTATGAAGACATACCTCTGAGTTTGAGTTGTTTGATGCATGAGTGGCTCGGTGCTAATGAGGTGAACCATATTGATCAATATTTTCCCACTCTAAGTAACACTCCATTAAAATACATATTTCATTAAGCAGGAATAGAATCCACACATCTGACAAGACATCCATCTTAGTGGTGGTTAATGCAAATGAAATTTGCTGTACTATTAATGAGCAATGCTTCAATGCCTTCAGTGAGCAGCTACAAACTGTGATGCTTTGCCAATTTAAATTACGAAAGCACAACAGAACGTTTGCACAGGCTTGCTCTCTCTCTCTCTCTCTCTCTCTCTCTCTCTCTCTCTCACACACACACACACACACACACTGTCATTCTCTCTTTCAATTCCAAAATGTTTTTCTTTTTCTTTTTATGGTTAGTTGAACAGGAACCAGTCCTCTTGGGTGGCGTCCACCCTGTGAAGCTGTGAATCCGGGTCACTGCGTTTCATGCGGATCAAATCCAGCCTCTCTCTCAGTCTCAGTGTCTGTCGCTGACCGCCAGACCGCTGAACTGTATTTCATAAACATGCCCTTGTAAACGACAGAAACGGCACAGGTGACCTATAACTCCTTCTACTGTAGCTGGTCATCCTCTGATATGATATATATTCCTGCAATTGTCTCTCTTTCGTATGGGAGGGTATAAAACCACTGCTCCATACTGTGCTATAGTGTGGAACAAAGCATATGGTACAATTTGTAGATTAATTCACTGCCTTGTTGCCACAATTTCCATTTTAAATAACTTATGATGCTCATGTGTTGCACTTGAGTGCGAATGATTTTACCAATGTGTTTGTGAGATGAAAGTGTATCTACAAAAACCCACCCATAATATTATCTTCATGAATGACCAGCTCCTTATATTGGGTTCTCCCTCTCTCTCTCTCTCTCTCTCTCTCTCTCTCTCTCACACACACACACACACACACACACACACACACACACACACACACACACACACACACACACACAGTATGTCTCTCTCTCTCAGAAGATAATCTAACAGACCAACTACTGGTTAACCAAACCCAAATTTGCTTCCCTAACTACTCTTAACAAAGGCACTTTGGATCTTGAGGTATCCTTTGGGTAATTGTCTTGTTGGAAAGTCCCAGCCTTCTGGCAGAGGCAACCAGATAACCAGCCAACATGGCCTGATACTTGCTGGAATTCATTATGTCATCACTCAGCCCAAAAACATCCCTGATCCAACTCCATAGTTCACCATGGGTATGAGGTGACTCTCCTTGTAAGCATCTCTGTCTCGGCGCCAATCATTCCGATGCTGTATTTAACCAAAACGTTCAATTTTGCTGTCATCAGACCAGAGCAATTTCATCCAGTCATAATTTTAATAACATTTGGCAAACTCCAAGTACTTGCTTCTGTGGGTTTTGGTCATAAAAGGCTTTCTTCTGGCAATCCATCCAAAGAGCGTGTGGTTGTGGAGGTCTGATGGTGCTTTTTGAAACCTGGTGACTCCAAGATGCCACCAAGGCCTGACATTCTTTCACAGTGATTCTTGGGGGTTGCTTCTCTCACCCTCATCCTCAGTCTCCTGGGGGGCAACATGCAGGTGCGTTCTCCACCCATGAGCTCTTCAACAGTTTCATGTCTTCAGAATGTTTAAATAACCGCCCTGACAGTGCTCTGTGGTGTACAGTGCATCCGGAAAGTATTCATATCCCATCACTATTTCCACATTCTGTTTTGTTACAGCTTTATTCCAAAATGGGTTGAATTATTTTTTCCCCCTCAAAATTCTACACACAATACCCCATAATGACAAAGTGAAAACGTTTTTTATTTGTTTATTTTGGCAAATGTATAAAAAATAATAATCATGATCATGTCATCTACAGCGCTGTTGCCAAGAGCTGATCAACAAGGGAACTTTCCCAAAGATTCCCCTCCTGCCCCCTCCTACCCCCTCCTACCCCCTCCTGCCCCCTCCTACCCCCTCCTGCCCCAACACTGACAGACTGAGGCTTCGGCAGAGTTGGAACGTCTCCTTTCCATTCCTGTTAATCACCATGTGAAAGTTGTTTCTAGGAGGCAGGTGTAGGTGGCCGGTAGGAACTTGCCGGGTGATAAAACTGTCTCCTTGCATTCCGCTCACATCCGGATGTGTACCAGCCCGGGCGTTAAGATCACCACAGATCATTCTATTTACCGGCGTATCTCTACCTCATGGCAGAGGAATATGTCATCAGAGAAATATGTGGACTCAGAGGGCAGCATATAAAATATATATCCCTCTGGTGCAGGGATAAGATCTCCTTTTATTTTCAGGCAAGGTTTCCGCACTTTGAGGACTTTTAGTGAAGTTTATAAGATGGATTGAATGGAAATAATGAGTCCCCCTGAGTCTCTGCTTGGCCTTCTCCACACCCTCTTGGAGGGGCTAGAACCTGCCTGGTCAGGGGGGCAGGGGGGGGGGGGTACGACAGCTCCACACCAACTCTCTGAGAGGATTATAATCTCATTATTATTTACACTAATTACAAAGTCAGAGGTTCTACTCTTCAGATCAAAGACTGAGGAGTAAAGACCCTGGATGTTCCAACAGATTATTTTAAATGAACCCACTGAAATTCTAAACAGAAGACAGAAATAGAACAAAACACAGAGACGCCTTTTATACCGGTGACCTCGAGAATCTATTTGAGTGAAATATTTTCCTATTAAGTTAGTCAGTCGAGAGAGGGGGGTTGTGTCTGTGGACCAGCGGTGGGTCTGTGGACCAGGGGTGTGTCTGTGGACCAGGGGTGGGTCTGTGGACCAGGGGTGTGTCTGTGTACCAGGGGTGTGTCTGTGTACCAGGGGTGTGTCTGTGGACCAGGGGTGTGTCTGTGTACCAGGGGTGTGTCTGTGGACCAGGGGTGTGTCTGTGGACCAGGGGTGTGTCTGTGGACCAGGGGTGTGTCTGTGTACCAGGGGTGTGTCTGTGGACCAGGGGTGTGTCTGTGTACCAGGGGTGGGTCTGTGGACCAGGGGTGTGTCTGGGTACCAGCGGTATGGATGTGGGGAGAAATGGAGGAGACAAGTCCAGCGGCTCTCGTCCGGGGGTTCTCGTCCAGGGCTCTCGTCCAGGGCTCTCGTCCAGGGGCTCTCGACTGGGGGCTCTCGTCCGGTACCCAGCTGCTCATGAGGCGGCTGTAGCTCAGTTGGTAGAGCGGGTCGTTCAGTGATCAAAGGGTCAGCGGTTCGAATCCCAGTTCCGACTGTCCTCATGTCGAAGTGTCCTTGAGCAAGACACTTAACCCCAAATTGCTCCCAATGAGCAGGTTAGCACCTTGCATGGCAGCTACCGCCATTGATGTGTGAGTGTGTGTGAATGGGTAAATGAGAGGCCATTGTAAAGCGCTTTGAATGCCGCTAAGGTGGAAAAGCGCTATATAAGTGCAGTCCATTTACCATGAGCTCCAGCTGTCTGTCGAGGCTCCTCCCTCTGCTCCCTCTGCTCCTGACCGCTTCACTTTCCAGCCGGTGAAGCACCTTCTCAAACACGTTGAGACTGTCTTGTTTCTCTGGAGCAGTGCTGTGCCTTTTAGTTTTAATAGGTTATGGTCAGCACAGGGCTCTCGGTGTCCAGGCTCTCATCCTGATAGATGGTCACTGCCACCGTGGCCAATTCCCTCGTTGACGGTGTGATGCTAGTTTATTACAGACAGCGTTTCTGCACGACTCCGGATGAAAATTGCACACAGGCACTCAGGGTGTCCTGTCAGGGTCTTTTCTTTAGCCTTATTTCCACTGTCGTGCCGAAACGATACCGTGCTCAAACCGCGCCGCTCCGGACCCGTGGGAACGGTTACCGTGTCTGTTTCCACCTCTCGGGCTGTTGCGTTCCACGGAATGTTGTTATTGTCGGTTGCCATGGTAGTTTGTTTTGTCTCTTCACATTTCTACTAAAGAACGGTTCTGCTTCACTCAGTACGGTTAGACAACCGCGCCATTGGAACGGTTCTGCGAACGGTTCTGGGCCCAACCGGTCCCATGTGGAAACACCGTGGGAGCGGTTACCCTGCGTGCTCAGAACGGTTCGGCACCACAGTGGAAATAAGGCTTTTGTGGTTCTTCCTGGCCGGCTCACCTTCACACTTAGCAGGATGCTCCAATTCTCCGCGCTCTGCTGTGATGGTTAGCGGTGATCGATAGTTGTTGGTTTGTAGTTTTCCGTCCGACTTTTCTCTTCAAAATCTTGAGGTTTAGAGACGTCCTTTTGGGGAAATCCCTAAAAAGCAAGTTGAGTATAGTTGAGTGCTGTTACTGTGGGCACTTTTTGGTGGGTCTGGTGGAAATGGGGCCTTTGTTGAACTGCCTGATTGGCTCTTTATTCCAGATCAGACTGCCTGATTGGCTCTTTATTCCAGATCAGACTGCCTGATTGGCTCTTTATTCCAGATCAGACTGCCTGATTGGCTCTTTATTCCAGATCAGACTGCCTGATTGGCTCTTTATTCCAGATCAGACTGCCTGAGGACAAACTGGCCTGTTTTCAGACTCCTGATTGAGTACTAATTACATCATCACATGACACACAACATGCGCTGGAACTCTGAGAGGATTCCTCCAGAAGGCGTCATGTTATAGTTCTCTCTCAGAACCAATGCGGTACAGTATATATAATTACCCTAAATACTAAATAGTATCATAATGGTGGTCCACTTAAGGGTCTTGTGGCCGTTATTTCCTGGGCACTGGGGTCTAATTCACAGAAACACTTCTACAGTAACTGGCTCCCGAATCCAGACGTATTGTTCCCACCCAGAGGAAGGCACCCACCGTGGTTTAATGTGGATTGATGGCGCGTCTGGGTTTAAACTCAGCCTCGCAGAGAACATTCCTCTTCTTGTCACCGCCGAGGGGAAGAGCAGTGGTTTTCAGATCCCCAACGAGCCGAAACTGGCTCTCGTGCCACCAAACCACACACACACACTCTCTCTCTCTCTCTCTCTCTCTTTCTCTCTCTCTCTCTTTCTCCCTCTCTCTCTCTCTTTCTCCCTCTCTCTCTCTCTCTCACTCTCTCTCTCTCGCTCTCTCTTTCTCTCTCTTTCTCTCTCTCTCTCTCTCTCTCTCTCTCTTTCTCTCTCCCTCTTTCTCCCTCTCTCTCTTTCTCTCTCTCTCTCTCTCTCTCTTTCTCCCTCTCTCTCTTCCTCTCTCTCTCTCTTTCTCTCTCTCACCCACACCGGCAACACGATCTAACATCAATTAATAATAGTAATGTTGCTCGATGTCATAGTCATTGACCCCTAGTCTTTCTCCGGAAGGTTTTCCCCGACTCGACAGTCAAGGCAAATTGACCCCTGTGTCAAACTATATTATAAATAGATCCACTATGAAAAGCAATTTTCAGAGTGGCTGAATTAATGCAGATGTGAGGAGTATGTGACAACGCAATGCCTCATCAAGGTCTTATCAGCAGCTGACATCCAACCATATTCACACAGCCGCCATTTTGCTCTTACGTCACGCTCAGGGTCTGAGAATGCGGAAGTATCCATAGTCTAATAGTACAAGTTCATTATAAAAATAACACTTCAAGATTCGAAATAGTCAGAAATAACATTCAGAAAACACTACTGGAATTACAAACTCATGATTACCGGACTCTGATTTGTTTTTCACCGCGGTAGTTTTCACATTATGAAATACATAGGAGCGCATTAGTCATTAGCTCATTCCCGTCCATGTATTTCATAACGTGAAAACTACCGCGGTGAAAAACAAATCAGAGTCCGGTAATCATGAGTTTGTAATTCCAGTAGTGTGTTCTGAATGTTATTTCTGACTATTTTGAATCTTGAAGTGTTATTTTTATAACGAACTTGTACTATATGGTCTATGGATACTCCCACATTCTCCCACCCTGAGCGTGACGTGAGAGCAAAATGGCCGCCGAGTGAATAAGATCAATGGGATTCAGAAAATGTGAATAAACACAGCAAGATACCAGAAAGAGTTGGAGGAGGGTAGATAGGATGACTTTTCCTCCCTTTCAGACAGAGATTTATGGACAGAGAGAGGAGAAAGAGAGAGGCAATAGAGAGAAGAGAGAGAGGAGGAGGAGGAGAGGAAGAGACAGGCGAGAGAGTGGAGAGAGAGGAATGGTAAATGGACTGCACTTTTATACTGTAATGCTTTTATCCAAAGCTCTTTCCAATGGCCTCTCTTTCACCCATTTACACCCATTCACACCCATTCACACACATTCACACAGCGATGACGAGAGCTGCCAGCCTGCTCACTGGCAACGATTTGGGGTTCGGTGTCTTGAACAAGGACACTTCAGCATGTGGACCAGAGGAGCCGGGATTTGAACCGCCGACCCACTCTACCTCCTGAGCTACAGCCACCCAACTTCTCTCCCCCAGGAGAGAAAGAGGAGGCAGGTGAGAGAGGAGAGAGAGGAGAGAGAGGAGAGAGAGGGGATAGAGAGGAGAGAGAGGGGATAGAGATGAGGGAGAGAGAGAGGATAGAGAGGAGAGAGAGAAGGGAGAGAGGAGAGAGAAGGGAGAGAGGAGAGGGAGGAGGAGAGAGAGGGAGGAGAGAGGGGAGGAGAGAGAGAGGAGAGAGAGAGAGAGGCGAGAGGGAGGCGAGAGAGGAGAGAGAGAGAGAGAGAGGAGAGAGAGAGGCGAGAGGGAGGCGAGAGAGAGAGAGGAGAGAGAGAGAGAGGAGGGAGAGAGGAGAGAGAGTTCCTGAGCTGTCGTCCGTCTGCTTCTGTGGAATCCAGAGTGTGGGTGAGAAGGTTGAGATGAAACATCAGAGCATCTTCAGCCCTCATGGCAGCGGCAGCAGGAGCAGAAAGCATGATTAAACTGCGTGAACATGATTAAACTGCGTGAACATGATTAAACTGTGTGAACATGATTAAACTGCGTGCATTGATATATTAAACCAATAGAGTGTGTCAGGGACTAAGGCCAGCCAAGTAGGAAGGCAAGAACTCCATCACGAACCAGAGAACCGCTGGAGGAGAAGCACATCGTTTATTATTATTATTTTCAACACAAGCTTTGTTAAAACTCCCGTTCATTATCGCTCAGTATTCCACGTTAATTAACAGACTCACCGACTCTCACTGAATGGATGTGCAAAAACTTTTCAAGTCTCAATCCGATTCCTCATAACTAGTCACGCCTACACGCAACACGTGGGAATGCAGATGTGTTAGCAGGTGCTCATTAGCTAGGTTGATGACAGCCTGGAGGGTGGAGGGTTCAACCTCTGTGCCCCTCGTGGGAATGTTAAGTAAGTCAGTGAGCTAATCAACATCACATAAATTAAACCTGCTTATCATTGAGAACGGGAAGGCCACTTTTAAAACTTGTCAATTAGCCTTCTTCCCTAGCCTACATCTAATAAGGGTAACCGGCCATTAAATGTAGCCTATACCCTTCTGTATGTACTGCATATTTACTCTAAGTATATGTACCTAAGAAGAAGTAGTAGTAGTAATAGTAGTAGTAGTAGTAGTAGTAGTAGTAGTAGTAGTAGTAGTAGTAGTAGTAGTAGTAATAATAATAGTAGTAGTAGTATAGTAGTAGTAGTAGTAGTAGTAGTAGTAGTAGTAGTAGTAGTAATAATAGCAGTAGTAGTAGTAGTAGTAGTAGTAGTAGTAGTAGCAGTAGTAGTAGTAGTAGTAGTAGTAGTAGTAGTAGTAGTAGTAATAGTAGTAGTAGTAGTAGTAGTAGTGGTAGTAGTAGTAGTAGTAATAGTAGTAGTAGTGGTAGTAGTAGTAGTAGTATAGTATAGTATAGTAGTAGTAGTAGTAGTAGTAGTAGTAGTAGTAGTAGCAGTAGCAGTAGTAGTAGTAGTAGTAGTAGTAGTAGTAATAGTAGTAGTAATAGTAGTAATAGTAGTAGTAGTAGTAGTAGTGGTGGTAATAGTAGTAGTAGTAGTAGTAGTAGTAGTAGTAGTAGCAGTAGTAGTAGTAGTAGTAGTAGTAGTAGTAGTAGTAGTAGTAATAGTGGTAGTAGTAGTAGTAGTAGTAGTAGTAGTAGTAGTAGTAGTAATAGTAATAATAATAATAATAATAATAGTAGTAGTAGTAGAATCAGAATTTGTTTTATTGTCATGCAGTTTTTCAACATACTGGGAATTTGCTTTGGGTCGTGGTGCAGAACATGGAGACAACATTGGACAGGGTGCAGGGATGAGACAGCGCAAAGACAGGACAGTGCAAAGACAGGACAGAGCAAAGACAGGACAGAGCAAAGACAGGACAGAGCAAAGACAGGACAGAGAAAAGACAGGACAGAGCAAAGACAGGACAGAGCAAAGACAGGACAGAGCAAAGACAGGACAGAGCAAAGACAGGACAGGACAAAATTCTGGTGCAAAAAAAGATCAGCGAAGAACAATATCCCAAAAGTAGTGCAGTCAGTGTATATACCGTGAGAGTGCAGAATGTAGTGTGTATGCGAGTGTGTGTGTGTGTGTGTGTGAGAGAGAGAGAGAGTGAGTGTGAGTGTGTGTGTGTGTGTGTGAGAGAGAGAGAGAGAGAGAGAGAGAGAGAGTGAGAGTGAGTGTGAGTATGAGTGTGAGTGTGTGTGTGTGTGAGTGTGTGTGTGTGAGTGTGTGTGTGTGTGAGTGTGTGTGTGTGTGTGTGTGTGCAGTGTGAGTATGGTAAAGTAGTAGTGCATTTTATTGATTGGAGAGAAATTGCCATCCTGACTGACTGAATTCTCATTTGGTTCCAGCTCATCATCCAGTCTGAACAGGTTCCCATCGCAGACGTTTTCACAGATGGGTGTTCATCTCTGAGATGGGCGTCGCAGGAATCCTCTGTGATTAGCTCAACCCCCAACCAATCACAGTGCACAGTTTGATTCAAAGGACGCATTCAAAGGATGCTGATTGGCCTGGTTGGAATTCCAGCCATTTAGAAAATTCAGATTCAGGAGCTGGAGCCAGGCTAAGAAGTTGCAGCATCAAAAGACAACAAAGTAAGACACCCTAAAAAAACAAATCAAAATATACAATAAATACAAAGTATAGAGGGATCCAAATATACAACAGTGTCAATAAACAAGTTTATATCAGTAGGTAGCTTCTTTTAGGTTCCTTATGAGTGTGCAAGCATGCCAGAGGTGTGCAAGGCTGAAGTGTCAGTCAAGTAAGTAAATTAAGCCATGTTTTAAAGTAAATGTACTGAACATGTCAGTCCAAAGAGCCTTAACGCCCTCTGAGCTGTCTCAGGTCCATGGTGTCCAGCAGTCCAGGAAGAAGCAGTCTGATAGCGAAGTTAGCATTGATTCTAAAGAAGGCCAACAGGCATAAACGTCAATAAAATAGCTGCAAATGGAGCCAGAGTGTGCAACACTTTTTTTTTTTCGTTAGGAAGAAAGTTATGAAGTCCACATCACTGGCTCTCGGGTGCTGCATAATCCAAGTACTCTCTTCTGCTGATATTGGGTCTAATCTCTCCACCTGGTAGGCTGATATTGGGTCTAATCTCTCCACCTGGTAATCTAATATTGGGTCTAATCTCTCCTTCAGGGTCAGCTGTGTGGATATTGATCTCTCACCTGCATAATTGCATTGCAGTCTATTTAATCTGCGCTTAATCTGCCCGGTTAATTACCTCACCCGGGCCCATTCATTAATCTCATTAGTCATTCGTCTTTGATCTGTCTATGTGCCTCCTAGACCTTCGTGTTGACAGCTCCCACCATCCCCTAAACCCATTCTGAAGTTCATATGACTGTAATGTTTATGTTTATGTTTTATATGCCTTCAGACATCTGAGAGACAAGCTAACTGTTATCTTAATAGATTCAGCATATGAGTTTAATATACCATTAAAGCTGTTCACAAAAGAGTTAATTAGCGACATTAACACGACTTTATCTCGATCCTCTTCCCTGTCATCTCAGCCTCCCGACGTTCCGGGATGAGGCCTCGCTCACACACCGAGGGCGTGGGTTTGCCGAACTCATCCGCGGATGAGATCCAGTGTGAGATCCCGGTTTCACAGTCGCTGGAGGAGAAACGGGGGAACCATATCTGGCCTCCGTCCAACCCGCTTGTAAAAGAAGGATCTCGACATCATTTTCAAACTAATCTCGAATGCCTCATACAGTACATGGCGCAAAACGGATTTCAAAGTCGATCTCTCCGGCAATCAATCTTCCCCTGGCTGTGGTTTTCCCCTCAGGTCGAGAAGTGTTGGCTGTGGAGCAAAGTAACATTTCCATTTCTCCGTCCAAGTCGAAGTGTCAGCCTGCATATGTTGGCAGTGGCCCTGAGCGCGTGGGAGACGGAGTGCGACTAGTGTTGCTTCATTATAATAAATCCGCGTGGGATCATGTTTATAGTTAGTCACATCTGGAGTCAACCTTCCTTCTCTGGCTCACCTCGCTCATGTGGGTTCACCAGAAGACCAAGAAGGCATTTCAAACATGGTAAACTGTAACTTGACGACGGACTCTCATTCACACATTCATTTGCGGCAGTTGGCTTGCAAGGTGCTAGCCTGCTCATTAGGAGCAAATTGGGGTTCGGCGTCTTTGCCCAGGGACACGTGGACATGTGGACATGGAGGAGCCGGGAATCGAACCGCCGACCCCACGATCGTTGGACGATCCGCTCTACCTCCTGAGCCACAGCCCTGGGCCCAGCCTGGCTGAGCAGCCGGTGTTAAGGCAGTCAGTCGTGGCGTTAAGGAAGTCACTCCTGGTGGAAAGCTCTTCCACTCCATCCCTCTGAGGAGTGAGGAGTCACAGAAATCAATGGTGGAGACGTTTATCGAGGGCACACGTTAATAATTCACCGCGACGCCCCTCGGCAACGATTGATCAAGACGGGATAACATCCGGTGATAAATATTTCAGGGTGGATGAGGGCAGGGATGAGACAGAGACCATCGGTGCCCCCCCCCCCACCGCCTGTCACAGCCCCCTACCGTCACCCCCCCCCCCCCCCCCCCGGAGACGCCCGGGACGACGGCCCGCGCCGTAACAACCCCAGCGGGCGGAGCTTCCGTGTGATAGGGCGACAGAGCGTGGCGGTATCGGCGCTGTTACCTCAACTCCATTACCAGAACTAGATCTGACTCCACATCGGTGCAGGACAACGCAGGTCAGCTGCAGGTCAGGGCGGGATGATCAGTGTTCACTCCAAGTGATAAGATCACTAGTTTGTAGCCGCCCGTCGAGTAGCAGAAGGAATCAGGGCCGGACTGGGTGAGTATTTCCTGCCGGTAGGTGCTCCTGATGGCCAGTCTGCCCCAGGAAGGAGTGTGAGTCTGGGGATGTATGTCTAAGTGTCGTGGTTGAGTTGTGTAATAGATACATTCAAATGAGTGTGTTCTCTGCTCAAGACACTGTCATAGGAAATCTACACTGTGAATCCTGTCTTATAAAGTGAGCAGCTGTGTCCTGTTTATTGCCCTGACCCCTTCTCTCCAGCCCTTCTGACGGACTTCATGGCAGGAGACCTCACCAGGGGCCCCTACTCACAGCTATATTTGACCTTTGATCTCTGTAAATGTTCACTTCAGGCGTTGACCCTCAGACCTCGCCTACTCACTGATGATTGGTTAATGAAGCTTTGCATATGTATGTATGGTCACACCCACAGTGTTTATAATGCTCTGTTCTGATGAGAATCAGGCCTCTTGGTGAATCTTTCTCTCTGAGCCCGACTTTGCAAACTCGTGAACTGTTTGGAATAAAAGTAACCAGCTTGGACTTGTAAAGATGAATCTTGGCATTCTCCACTACTGTTTTCTTCATTATTAGAATAAATCTGTAACAGTTGCAGGCAAGCCTCTTCTCCTCACGCCAGCGCCAGGAACAGGAACAGGAAGTGTGACTAGGGCCAGGAACAGGAACAGGAAGTGTGACTAGGGCCAGGAACAGGAACAGGAAGTTTGACTAGGGCCAGGAACAGGAAGTGTGACTGCAGTCGGATCGCTGACATAAATCTAAATAAAGTGAGACGTATTTTTATGCATAAACGCACACAACCTCAAATGACTTGTGCAGCACATCAAGTGGCACATTAGCTCTCGTTAGTTTGTTTCCGCTGTCTTGCGATCGTGGCCGACGCTAGACGCGTCTCCTCCGATTACAGATGATTCACTGCTACCAGAGGGGAATGTGAAGAGGAACATGACTACCAAACCGCTATAGGAGGATAGAAATATACAGGAGAACAAAAGCTCCCATACGCGAGGTTTTATCACCAACATTCATTATATATGTATATATTACGTTTGCGCATTGTGCATTCGTTCTAATTGTACGGTTATTTTCACATATAAATGGGTATTGCAGTATGACATGGCATGTTTTTTAATCATAGTTGGATTAAACCCAAGGTCTGGCTGAAGAATGAGAGGAGAGCTTTATCTTGGCTGAATGTAATTTCAAGGTCATTGCAAATGAAGGCACAAAGGCCCTGTTTTTCACCCACAATCTTCAGTTTGTATGAATCAGACTTATTGTTCCACAGCTGCCATGAATTAAGCATGAAGTATAAAAGCAAATACTGTTATAATAATTATGCACCTGAATAACCTAAGATTGAATTTGCAAAGCTCTTTCCCTGTTTGTTTTTTAATTAGAATGAATTAGTCATATTCAGGTTTGTGAAACCGGAGCTCTCAGCACGGTGCCGCAGAAACAGATAAAAATACAAATTCTGAGAAAAATCACAACCTGGTGCGCATTCAAACTATATAGTTAGACTCACATATCTTAAGTACACCCAAGATAAATTGGGTAATTTTGAGAGTAGATTCATTCGAGTGAAACTTCCTGGAAGAAGTGATTGTAATATGAAAATGTGTTAGGCAATATCGCCCAGCACTCTGAAACCCTTCAACGGGCATAATTATTATAGTTACATTATACCTGAAATTGTACCGATTCAAAGATTCACAACTTTCAAAGCATGAAATCTGGAGATTGGATACTTTGAAATACCACTGAATCAATTGTGTATTTATGTCAGAGTTCTGGCTTTGAGAACGATCATCTTTGGCGTTCCCCAGCAGGGGTGAATGCCGACCCACTGTGATGTGATTCGATGAAGTCTTAATGCGATTCCTCTCTCCTACACTATACTCACCTGAACTCAATCATATGTGGAACCTCAGCACATCTTTTTATGATATAATATAATTGAGCGATCGTAACCCGTCTTGGAGATTGCAAAATATCTGACCTTAACCGATCATAATGACAGATCTCCCGTTTTCATATTGAATTATGACTTTGCCATTTGTGACTCATACCCCATTTACTGGAGCCATGGGCCGTATGTTAATGAAGGATTTTAATTAAATAATTCAAGGTTTAAACTTTTGAAAGACTTTAAATGACTTGACTTGATATATACCTGTAGCGGTGGAATGGAGGGACTGAGTGAGACTGTGGCGTTGTGATAAAGCTAGCCCATAAAAGGGCTTCTCATAGGGGCATTAATCATGCAGAGGGATGGTTAAACTTCATAACGGTAAGAAGTGGGAATCCACAGTGTTCTGACTAACAGGAAGCAGAATTCTGACTAACAGGAAGCAGAATTCTGACTAACAGGAAGCAGAATTCATAGTATTCTCACGTTTTACCTTTCGACTTTGATTTTTATTTTTTTTATGTTGAAGAAGGAGGAATAGATTGATCAACGGTTCTCAAGTCAGTAAGTAAGAAGTACTTCACATTGAGAGAGAGGGTCTTGACTTTGCCTTTTTCAACCGAGCCCTGTTCCAACTCAACGTTTCCTTGTTGCTCCGGTGATCCTCGCGGGGTTGAACATTGTGAAGTCGCCATCGAACCATCGCTTCGTCATTATTGAACACAGCTAGTTCTGAGAGCCTCGTCGTAATGGATTCCTCTCAGCGCGGACACGGCCTCCCCATTAGAGCGTTCACACATCCCACGGTCCTCACAGGGCTGTCTGGAGAACAGAACCCTAATTCCCCTCACCCTCTCCCTGACCCTCCAGGTTCAATCGGCCGTCCAGAAATAGCACCGCTGCCGTGTTAAAAGTGCAAAACTCTGTCCGTGACTTCTCACTGGAGGTCCTCAGACTCCTCGCTAACGTCAAACCTCTCCATCTATTCCGCGGTACTCCTCAGTAAACTCCCCCAACTCGCCCTGCCACCTCCTCCCAGCGAACAGGTCACCGCAAAGTTGGGTTTAGTTAACCCTTGTTGACCTATACGGCTCTGTTGGAGACACACTCAGCAGCGAAGTCAGAGGCGAGTCCTTTCACCGTCTCTCTGCTGTGTTGTCACATATCAAAATAAATCGATTCAATCTCCTCTGGGCTGACTGGAGCAGCAAGGCTGAAGATACGGTCTTGATTCTTTCAGAGTGAGGAGGATCAAAGGTAGCACCCGATAGACGCCGCGGACGCCATGCCAGCCGTCTGAGGCCAGCGCTCAGTCTCTCTCAGGTGAGGTGATGAGAGACAAAAGCTTGGCTCCAACAAACCCAGGAGAAAATTGAAGAAAAGATATTTATCTGATTGGACTCTGACCAAGGCCTTCTCAGCCTGACACTGTTGAGTACAGCGTAGTATTGTATATACAGCAGAACAGCGTAGTATTGTATATACACAGAACAGCGTAGTATTGTATATACAGCAGAACAGCGTAGTATTGTATATACAGCAGAACAGCGTAGTATTGTATATACAGCAGAACAGCGTAGTATTGTATACACAGCAGAACAGCGTAGTATTGTATATACAGCAGAACAGCGTAGTATTGTATACACAGCAGAACAGCGTAGTATTGTATATACAGCAGAACAGCGTAGTATTGTTTATACAGCAGAACAGCGTAGTATTGTATATACAGCAGAACAGCGTAGTATTGTATATACAGCAGAACAGCGTAGTATTGTATATACACAGAACAGCGTAGTATTGTATATACAGCAGGACAGCGTAGTATTGTATATACTGCAGAACAGCGTAGTATTGTATATACAGCAGAACAGCGTAGTATTGTATATACAGCAGAACAGCGTAGTATTGTATATACTGCAGAACAGCGTAGTATTGTATGTACAGCAGAACAGCGTAGTATTGTATATACAGCAGGACAGCGTAGTATTGTATATACAGCAGAACAGTGTAGTATTGTATATACAGCAGAACAGCGTAGTATTGTTTATACAGCAGAACAGCGTAGTATTGTATATACAGCAGAACAGCATAGTATTGTTTATACAGCAGAACAGCGTAGTATTGTATACACAGCAGAACAGCGTAGTATTGTATATACAGCAGAACAGCGTAGTATTGTATATACAGCAGAACAGTGTAGTATTGTATATACAGCAGAACAGCGTAGTATTGTATATACAGCAGAACAGCGTAGTATTGTATATACACAGAACAGCGTAGTATTGTTTATACAGCAGAACAGCGTAGTATTGTATACACAGCAGAACAGCGTAGTATTGTATATACACAGAACAGCGTAGTATTGTATATACAGCAGAACAGCGTAGTATTGTATATACAGCAGAACAGCGTAGTATTGTATATACAGCAGAACAGCGTAGTATTGTATATACAGCAGAACAACCAGTGAGCCCAAGAACAAGTCCATCAGCAAAATATACCACCAGAGACCGCAGGGTACATCCAGGTGCCCAGTACAGTTTAATTTTCATTTAATTTCAAACCTTTATTTATACTCGTAAAGCACTGAGATTTCCCTCATTTACAGTGTTGACAAGTTCCCACAGAGACACAAATAACAATAGAACAGATACAATATACAATATAATATTAATCGATTCTGAATCGATTTTGAATCAAATGATTCAGAATCGATTCAGGAATCCCAAAATCGATCTTTTATTTTATGAATGAATGAATAAATAAAGGAATGAATAGTTCATGAATTCATTCAATGATTCATTCATTCATTCATTTTTGGAAATCAGTATCGATACCCAGCCCTAGTATTGATGTGTTGCATAACTTGGCAGTCATGTAATTAAGGTTACAGCTAAAAAAAACAACAGATTTTAGTAACACTAACCGAATCGATATTGAATCGAATCGAATCGTGATAATCAATTCTGAACCTTGTGAATCGGAATCAAATCGATTCTTTAAATTCAAATGGATACCCAGCCCTGGTTCTAGTAGCCGCCCTGCAGAGCTGGTGGCGAGGAGAGAAAAGCCAGTTCCTGTCAGAGGAGACGGGATTGGTCGGAATAGAGGAGCTGATATAGGCGACCGGCGGTAATGATATTATTCATAAGTGCGTTGGCGCCTCTCAGTAATATAGGGAGGTCTTTAAATCAGGGATTTATGTTAATACAGACGGCTTAATAAATCAGTCATGAAGTATGTACGAGGCCCCCGGAACATTCCACTGGGGGAGATGAGT
>NC_140245.1:1067016-1177016 GCF_949987555.1 Borostomias antarcticus
CTACCTACCTACCTACCTAACCACCTACCTAACCACCTACCTACCTACCTACCTACCTACCTAACCACCTACCTACCTAACCCTCTACCCACCTACCTACCTACAGTACCTACCTACCTACCTACCCCTCTACCCACCTACCTACCTACTTACTTACCTTCCTACCTACCTACCTACCTACCTTCCCCTCTACCTACCTACCTACCTACCTACCTACCTACCTACCTACCCACCTACCTACCCACCTACCTACCTACAGTACCTACCTACCTACCTACTTACCCACCCACCTACCTACCCACCTACCTACCTACTTACCCACCTACCTACCTACCTACCTACCCCTCTACCCACCTACCCACCTACCTACCTACCTACCTACGTTCCTACCTACCTACCTACCTAACCACCTACCTACCTACCTACCTACCTACCTAACCACCTACCCCTCTACCCACCTACCTACCTACATACAGTACATACCTACCTACCTACCTACCTACCTACCTAACCACCTACCCCTCTACCCACCTACCTACCTACAGTACCTACCTACCTACCTACCTACCTACCAACCTAGCATGTACTATTTTCTGATCTGATATCTGTGCCTCAGGCCTGTGTGTGAACCCTTTCAGACCTGCAGTGATAATCACTCCTCCATCAGAAGACCCTCTGTCACAGCTCAGTACATCTCTTGAGTTAACTTTAATGTTGTCAGCAATTATCCAGCCTGACGAACATTAGAGAGCTTCTTCAGCAAATTAGATTGTGATCTGAACTCCACTCACAGCTCTATACTTGAGCAATAACAGACCAGAGGGAGAGATTCATCCTGGTTATTGGCAGAGCTGCGCTGCGGCATGCGCCCGGCGTGGAGGCGGAGTACCGCCGGCCTGCTCGTCCGTGCCAATAACCACGATCAAGCACAACCTCCAGGGCTATACTACAGCACTGCGCTGTCATTAGATATGTTTGGGGGAAAATATGGGTTAATCAAATCAAATTAAATCAAACTTTATTTGTATAGCGCATTTCATAAACAGAGGCAACACAATGCGCTTTACAGAGAGCCATGGGAGGGTGGGCATAGATCCCACTCCTATACACAGATAGCAAGCGGATGTGTAATAATTCTGGGCCATATATGGGCCGGAACTAAGCCACAAGGGCCAGATCTGGCCTGTATATGGCCCAGATCCGGCCTGTATATGGCCCAGATCCGCTTGCTATCTGGGTATACTCCAGAGGGAAGCAAAAAAACAGAATGCCACTTGGCCAATCACAATATGCGATTGGAACTAGCTGTTGTATTAAAGGGAGTATACAGTATGCATTGTTTTGGCCTTAGAGATCTGGGCTGCAGTATGAATTGTATACTGCACTTCTACTTGTTACTACCAGTACGTACTACAGCTGCCCCTAGAAAGTATATACTTTGCACGCAGTACGCATTCAGTTGGGACATCCTGGGACAGGATGTAATAGGACATCCTGGTGTTTTTACTGCATGTTGCATACTATGTATTGGGACATACTACATCATTTTTTGGCATACTACTGTATATAGTATGGAAGTATTCGATTTGGGATGCAGCCCTGGTGCAGCCCTGGTGAGGAAACACTGAAGTTAGTGTAGTACAGCATTATGGTTTTTACTGGATAGGAAAGCTATTCTAGAGAGTAAACTCACATTCATGCCATTAGAGTACATTCAGTTAATCTGGCTTCCGTGTGCCCTGTAAGCGTAGTGTGATGAATGGGTAGAGGGAACAGACAGCCACATCTAACCATACCTTCAGATCAGCTGCTGGGGAAACAAGCATAACATGAAAACGAGAGAGGGACCCGTAAGATGTAGCTCCCGTACTGAAGATTCATTCCATCGTGATGTGACCTTCCAAGACAAAACTCTTCTTCAGACGCCTGAAAATATTGCTGATGTCGGTTATTTTGAAAATTCAGAATGTTGATGTTAATTTTTTATAAATATATATACATATGTTGTGCGGTTTAGAGTACATTTAATTGGTCCCAGTGTGTAAAGATCAGAGCTTACAAATGAGGCCAACCAGCTCAGCTCAGCTCAGCTCAGCTCAGCGGCCTTGTGGTTAGAGTGTCCTCCCCGATATTGGAAGGTTGTGGGTTCAATCCCCGGCCGAGTCATACCGAAGACTATGCAAAATGGTACCCAACTGGCACTCAGCATCAAGGGTTGCCTTGGGGGACGTCTCTGTGACATACTTGTCCAGGGGGTGGACTTGTACATCAAGCTGCCTCACGCCAAGGAACCAAGACAAAGGCTTCTGCCCTATGGGCCACCAGGCTTGAGTTTACGCGATACTTTCACCTGAGGAAAAAAATAATGGAAGTTACAATGTTTTGACCCGACAGCAGTGATATGCAGATTGCAAAGATGGGGTTTTCCTGCTGGCTAACAGTTCCAACCATTAATTAAACAAATAAACACAATTATTTGTTGTTTTTTCTCCCTCTGATTCCAAGCGATAGTATCGTTATATTGAGTGAATGCGTTGGCCTTGGAAGATAACCCTCGCATGTATACATGATTGGGGTTATTTGCTGAATTGAGTGGTGCTTTTCCCCAGAGAGAGTGGATGTGCAGATGAGGGCAGGGCGGGGGGGCGGGGGGGGGGGGGGGGGGGGTGGAGGAACGTCAGCCAAGCTGATTTGTGTAGCATTGTGAAGCTAAAATGATTTGTTGATAGTTTTCAGACCAGCCATGCTTCCAGACAGGCCAATATATATACTAGATCCATCTTCAGTCGCAATCATAGTATCAATCCGCTCGCTCGATAATTACGATCCGTTTTACGTATAAATGGCCGTTCGCTTCTGTTCCTCTCCTGTATCCAGTGATGGTCCATTCAGTTGCTTCCAAGACGGTGGGATGATGTGAGATGAGAGCGTTTGTTGTCTGCCAGTGCCAGGTCGGTGTGAAATGAAGTCTTATCGGCAACAGCATCTGACATTTTATGTGATCGCAAACACATATGAACTCATCTACAAAGGCTTCGGAAACATGTCTCAGTCAATACCGCTTACTGAACTCTCCCTAGACAAGATCATATTAAATATATTTTTCTGAAAGCTAAGGAGATTGACAAGGCAACAGAGCAACTTGGACACCGTACGCTGTCCCACTGCTATCCAGACCCAGACAGTATGCTATACTGTTCCAAAACTATAGAATAATCCACTGAATATTCCTCCCAGATAGCAAGCGGATGTGTATTGATTCTGGGCCATATATGGGCCGGAACTAAGCCACAAGGGCCAGATCTGGCCTGTATATGGCCCAGATCCGCTTGCTATCTGGGCTGGGAGGTGTATGCCAAGTTCCATTAATGACAGCAATTTTCTAGTCTCAATCATCCATATTGTTTGTGCTTTAAACATGCTGTTTATCCTTCTGCGCCAGAACCACATGGAGGGAGGAGAGAGTTGTGATTGGTGCTTCAACTAGTTTGGTCTGCGAGGCGCTCGCTCCGTGTCTGGATGAGAAATGTGTTTTGATGTGGGGCTGTGTGAGTATTTAACGAGGCCAGATGAGAGTACGCCTCCAGCTATGGGCGATTAGCGATGTGCGAGTGTTATGAGGAGGGATTCTACTTTTGCCTTTATGAGCCGTCTATGTAACCTTAAAATAAATATTGAGCTGAAATCTTAAAATAAATGCCTGTCTCTTCAGTTTCAAGTAAATATTTAAAAAATGTGTTCTCTTCTGTTTCAGGTTAAAAGTTCTGACTTACCTTCATACAACATAAATAAATAACAAACTATATAGAGATATTTGACATATCAAAAATCGAATTATTTGTTCAGTACCCTCTGGTCCAATGAGAACGGCCTCTCTACTCTGCTCTGGTCCAATGAGAACGGCTGTCTCTACTCAGCTCTGGTCCAATGAGAACGGCTGTCTCTATTCAGCTCTGGTCCAATGAGAACGGCTGTCTCTACTCAGCTCTGGTCCAATGAGAACGGCTGTCTCTACTCAGCTCCGGTCCAATGAGAACGGCTGTCTCTACTCAGCTCTGGACCAATGAAAACGGCTGTCTCTACTCAGCTCCGGTCCAATGAGAACGGCTGTCTCTACTCAGCTCTGGACCAATGAAAACGGCTGTATCTACTCAGCTCTGGTCCAATGAGAACGGCTGTCTCTACTCAGCTCTGGACCAATGAAAACGGCTGTATCTACTCAGCTCTGGTCCAATGAGAACGGCTGTCTCTACTCAGCTCTGGACCAATGAAAACGGCTGTATCTACTCTGCTCTGGTCCAATGAGAACGGCTGTCTCTACTCAGCTCCGGTCCAATGAAAACGGCTGTATCTACTCAGCTCTGGTTCTGTCCGTTAACTAGCAGGAAAACATGAGGCTCCATGAAGTGGCTGACAGCAGCAGGGAGGCTGGAGGCTCTCTACCACATAGTCCCTCTCTCTCCCTCTCTACCACATAGTCCCTCTCTCTCCCTCTCTCCCCTCTCTACCTCATAGTCCCTCTCTCTCCCTCACTCCCCTCTCTACCACATAGTCCCTCTCTCTCCCTCTCTACCTCATAGTCCCTCTCTCTCCCTCTCTACCACATAGTCCCTCTCTCTCCCTCTCTACCACATAGTCCCTCTCTCTCCCTCTCTACCACATAGTCCCTCTCTCTCCCTCTCTACCACATAGTCCCTCTCTCTCCCTCTCTACCACATAGTCCCTCTCTCTCCCTCTCTACCACATAGTCCCTCTCTCTCCCTCTCTCCCCTCTCTACCTCATAGTCCCTCTCTCTCCCTCTCTCTACCACATAGTCCCTCTCTCTCCCTCTCTCCCCTCTCTACCTCATAGTCCCTCTCTCTCCCTCTCTCTCCCTCTCTCTCCCTCTCTCCCCTCTCTACCTCATAGTCCCTCTCTCTCCCTCTCTCCCCTCTCTACCACATAGTCCCTCTCTCTCCCTCTCTACCTCATAGTCCCTTTCTCTACCTCATAGTCCCTCTCTCTCCCTCTCTCTACCACATAGTCCCTCTCTCTCCCTCTCTCCCCTCTCTTCCTCATAGTCCCTCTCTCTCCCTCTCTCTACTACATAGTCCCTCTCTCTCCCTCTCTCTACCACATAGTCCCTCTCTCTCCCTCTCTCTCCCTCTCTCTCCTCTCTACCACATAGTCCCTCTCTCTCCCTCTCTCTACTACATAGTCCCTCTCTCTCCCTCTCTCTACCACATAGTCCCTCTCTCTCCCTCTCTCTACCACATAGTCCCTCTCTCTCCCTCTCTCCCCTCTCTACCACATAGTCCCTCTCTCTCCCCTCTCTACCACATAGTCCCTCTCTCCCTCTCTCCCCTCTCTACCTCATAGTCCCTCTCTCTCCCTCTCTCTACCACATAGTCCCTCTCTCCCTCTCTCCCCTCTCTACCTCATAGTCCCTCTCTCTCCCTCTCTCTACCACATAGTCCCTCTCTCTCCCTCTCTCCCCTCTCTACCTCATAGTCCCTCTCTCTCCCTCTCTCCCCTCTCTACCTCATAGTCCCTCTCTCTCCCCTCTCTCCCCTCTCTACCTCATAGTCCCTCTCTCTCCCTCTCTCTACCACATAGTCCCTCTCTCTCCCTCTCTCCCCTCTCTACCTCATAGTCCCTCTCTCTCCCCTCTCTCCCCTCTCTACCTCATAGTCCCTCTCTCTCCCTCTCTCTACCTCATAGTCAAGTGAGCCTGAACTGAACTGACAGGCCGTTTCTATGAGATCACTACTACAGCCATGAAGCTCAGTCATAACTCAAGAAAGAGTAGAAACAGTGTGTCTGTTAACACTGAATCACACAGATTGACTTGTTAAACCACCGGGTTACTACAGTATGTGTATTTTTATGTGCTGCACAGTGCAGTTCCTGTTCCCAAGTTTAATACCAGCAGCTCTTCATGCGGATCCACGCTTAGCTAAGAGCCTTGACCCGCTGGTGAACTGGAACTGTGGTTGCCCAACGCCCTCGAGACGACAACACAAATTACAATAATCAAAAAATAGCTCGTGTCAGCTACCGTGTCACTACCTTCTTAGACAAACGCTGCGATTCATCTTTACTTGAAAAGGGAGCAGCGTTCAAAGCTTCAAAGCTACACTGAGCCACTGAAGTAATGAAAAATTAACTTCTCATGCACACCACTGATATTATGACACACCACTCGAAGTCTTAACATATTAATGTATTTATTAGTTTCTGACGAGATCATTGTATCTAAAAGAATACAGAAAGGATGGTCCTTCAAACAATCCTGTTGTAAACCTGCATCGAAATGCTATTTTCAAATAGGGGGCTTATATACTGTACACCCACATACAGTATGGGTTGCGAAGTGTGCTGATTGAGGTCATCTCCTTCTGTAATGTTATTGTCCATCAGGCTTCTCAGTCTGGTCTTTGATAACCCCATCAGTGCTTCTGTGTGAATGCAGGCCTCCTTTCGTGGCGTTCCAGTAACAGGCCTCGAAGAGGTCAATTAACCATAATGATGCAATAATGTGGTTTGCTCCAAACCTAATTGGATTTCCGTAAGCCAATGGGCTCTCAGATGTCCCATTTGAGAGGATGAGCTATGCATATCATTTTCGGTGATTCCTTTCATTTCACCCTGACGGGAGCTTTAGGAAAAAAAAGGGAGGGAGAAAAAACGTCTCTCACAGAGTCGGCCGTGGTCGGATGAAATTCTTTGCCTTTTAAGTCTATAGCCTTTCTCATTCGGGCTATCAAGAACGTTCATGAAGCCTCATCCACAGTTCCTCTCATACCAGTGATACCCATGACATCATGCCTCTTCCCCATTGGTCGCCTGTATTGCTTCTCCACAGACCCTGTTTACTAACTGGCCGGAAGAAATCAAACATGGACGACGGACGGCTGTGTCAAAGTAGGGTGGGTCAAAGGTCAACATAAAACAATGATGTCATCTTTAGTCTTGCTGACCATACATCACACAGGATATTAACCGTGCTCTCCTTCACTCAAACATAAGGTTACGGCCCGGGGGGGGGGGGGGGGGTGAAGTTATTGTTTTTCTACTGACAAAGCTTTTTAGAGACTCAACTCAAAAGCCATCAGTCAGTGCTGCTGTTAATAAGTCCACTTAAAGACGAGCTAAATTAAGTTAAAAGTGCGCAAGCGGAGCGGTGATTCAGCAAGGGCAGGTCACAACAATGTCATAACACCGTTCCGCCGACTGGCTTCTAATAAATGAAGAGGTGGGTTTGAAAGCGGGACATTAATGCAAATTCGATTGGCTTGAAATATTACACACTCAAAGCTTAAATGGCCTTTGAGGTCGATTGACCGTTCGCTGAGTCGAAACGTGGCAGCGTGGCCCCTCTCCATATCTCAGAGCGTTGTCTGCAGGACTGACAAGGTGGGAGTGACTGCACAAGGAAGGTGGTTTGAACTCAGGGGTCCCCCCGCAGGGGTGGAGGTTAGGAATCAGACGCCAGTCAGACTGTTGGTTACGTTGTAGAGTGATGATAGGGTATTTCAGGGTTTTATACTGAGACACTCTTCTGTTTTAGAAAGGCTCTTATAAAAGTCTATGAACAAACAGCTTACATTTAACTAATCAATAATGAATCATGTTGTGTCCACATTCAGTAGTTGAGGCTACCTGCTCAACCCAGATAGCAAGCGGATGTGTAATGATTCTGGGCCATATATGGGCCGGAACTAAGCCACAAGGGCCAGATCTGGCCTGTATATGGCCCAGATTCGCTTGCTATCTGGGAAGGGAGAGTCCGTCTTATATTCTTGGACAATCTGAGATGCAGAGTAGGCTACTCTACATAGCTACTACACGCAGCTTGTCAAGTTTGAGTTCAATGCATTTCAATGCAAAATAACGTCTGAACACATTCTTTGTTGTTCAATGTTGACATGTTGAGTCTCTTGCTGTAATGTATTCTCTTTATTCTCTGAAATACAATTTCCATGTTAAGTAGATTCCCTTTCTGTTGCGTGAAATGTAGAGAAACTTATTGTGCTGTTTGTTCACACATCCAAGAAGATTTTGAATGCCAGGAATTTGATAAGAGTTCCTGTCTTACTAGTATTCGTCTACCTATTTGTATTCATCTGTCTACTTTAATCTTTAATTAAATCTTTAATTTCACTATCCATGAATTAAAGTTAGAAATAAGAATAGAATATCTTAAGTCCTGTGCATACATTTTCTTGTGTATATATCGATGCCTTGCTTTTGAATTTCCTCAGAAAGTAATAAACAGATTCTGGTCGAATCAACATTTGGCATGAATGTCTGTCTCTCTCTCTCTCTCTCTCTCTCTCTCTCTCTATCTCTCTCTCACACACACACTTTCTCTCCATGGAAACAGGATCTCAAAGAAAACCACGGTCTACAGGTTTTACCACCTGCCTCTATTATATTTCAGAAAGAAACTTAATGTTTTACCAATTTTTTTTACTAAAGAAAGCCAATTGAGTTACAAGTGTCCTATACTTTCCAATTTCAGAGAAACCTATCATTTATCTCCCACTGAATGTCTAAATAGATTGTGATATTCATCCATGAATCCACTTCATGTTCATCATGACATGTTGTGTGGCACGTTGCTTTGCACTGTTGCCTCACAGCAAGAAGGTTGTGAGTTCAAATCCCGCTTGGGGGGCATCTCCCAGACCTTCCTGTGTGGAGTTTGCATGCTCTCCCTGTGTTCGGGAGGATTTGAACTGAGAATGTGGACTTGGTTCCCCGTGTTCACAAGGATTTGGACTGAGAATGTGGACTGGGTTCCCCGAGTTCACAAGGATTTGGACTGAGAATGTGGACTGGGTTCCCCTAGTTCAGACGGATTTGGACTGAGAACGTGGACTGGGTTCCCCGTGTTCAGACGGATTTGGACTGAGAACGTGGACTGGGTTCCCCTAGTTCAGACGGATTTGGACTGAGAACGTGGACTGGGTTCCCCGTGTTCAGACGGATTTGGACTGAGAACGTGGACTGGGTTCCCCTAGTTCAGACGGATTTGGACTGAGAACGTGGACTGGGTTCCCCGAGTTCAGACGGATTTGGACTGAGAACGTGGACTGGGTTCCCCGAGTTCAGACGGATTTGGACTGAGAACTGGGTTCCCGGGCGCCTTGCTCCCGGCTGCCCCTGGGGGAGCACAGATGGGATGGGTCAAATGCGGAGGACGCATTCCACCGATGACCGCTGAAGGTGTGTGTGTGTGTGTGTGTGTGTGTGTGTGTGTGTTGTGTGTGTGTGTGTTTGTGCATGTACTGTGTGTGTTGTGTATACTGTGTCGCCACTCATTAACGTGTGTGTGTTTGTGTGTGTGTGTGTGTGTGTGTGTGTGTGTGTGTGTGTGTGTGTGTCATTTGCTGTTGGGCTAATAAAAGACCCTTAAGGTCCTTAATTATAGGTCATTAATTATAAAGACAGCCTCCGTGCCTACAGACTTGAAAAGTGCTAGAGCTTCCCTTTTCTCCAATATCATTAGCCGCATTCATAATGAACCAACCTTATTTGAAACGGTTGCGAGGCTGACAAACCTGAATGTTTTTTATGTGGAGCACATTGAGTTCCCCTCGTGTATGAAATGTGCTAAATGAATAAAGCTGCCTTGCCTTGCCCAACATGTGAACGAAGGTTTTATGTAAATGCAGTATATATAAATGGCTTATGAAGGACATTATTAAGTGTGATTGGTGTTCCCTTTAGCAATTGGCTGAAATTAAGCATTATACTGTACCTGGAGGCTCAGTAATTTTTATTATTATTATTTATTTATCCTTTATTTAACCAGGAGAAGTCCTGTTGAGATACAAGATCTCTTCTTCCAGTAGTTAGTAGGACAAGCACTCAGGTAGTTCATACATACTATTTTCAATGTTCATGGTTTCTACCCCTAAGACATACTTTGAGACTGCATTTTAGATGAGCTGTAACCTTCTGTGGGACAATCAAAGAGAGACCACATCTGATGGTGAGGGAGATACAAGCTCTGGTGAACCTTGGGGAAGGTCCTTTGCGTGATCACGTGGGGCTGGAGTGTATGTGGTTGTTAAATTCAAATTCGTCTAGGTTGACTTCCTCTGAGACTGTCTTTCTCACTTTGGGAAGAGAGTTACTGAGCTAGGAATCATATTGAGTGCCGCGTCGCCCCTCTTCCCGTTTCTGAAGGCCTTTCACAGTTCTCTATGAATGTGGGGAGTCGGGCTAATCGGCTGAGACAGACGCTCTTTGGCCGTACTCACCCCCCAGAATTCATTGCGCCTACTTGGCCCTCCGTAGGGGCTTGCTCCCCCACTTTCCATCAGTGGAGATAATCCTGGACTCTACGTCAGCCCCTGTTCCCTGAAGGTGGAGCTGTCCCAGAGCACTCTCTGGTCTACCAGCATCTCCCTGAACCACAGCAGCTGTCAAGGAAAACAAATTATTCACTCAAGCTGACAGATTTATCTTTCTCAATTGCAACTTGTCAAGAAAAAGCCAATACTTCAGAATTTCCTCTGAGCTGGGCTTATAGCTGACTCTCCTGAATAGAATACTACAGCTAGCTCTCCTGGATAGAGTACTACAGCTAGCACTCCTGGGTAGAATACTACAGCTAGCACTCCTGGGTAGAGTACTACAGCTAGCTCTCCTGGATAGAGTAGAATACTACAGCTAGCTCTCCTGGATAGAGTACTACAGCTAGCTCTCCTGGGTAGAGTACTACAGTTAGCTCTCCTGAATAGAATACTACAGCTAGCTCTCCTGGGTAGAGTACTACAGCTAGCTCTCCTGGATAGAGTACTACAGCTAGCTCTCCTGAATAGAGTACTACAGCTAGCTCTCCTGGGTAGAGTACTACAGCTAGCTCTCCTGAATAGAGTACTACAGCTAGCTCTCCTGGATAGAGTACTACAGCTAGCTCTCCTGAATAGAATAATAATTATTATTATTTTATTAATAATTTCTAGATTTATTATATAAATTATTATATTTATATTTATTTATAATTTTATTTATATAGCACACTTTAAAATGCAGGACAAATCTCAAGGTGCTTCACAGAGTGCAGTAAAATAAAAAATAAAATAACACATAAAACATAAAGGACAATAACTGGCTAAAATAATTTAACATAATTAAAACTAGGATTAATGAAGAGTACTACGGCTAGCTAACTCTCCTGAATAGAGTATTCTTCAAGAAGTAGCCTACTACCTGGACTCTTCCTCTTAAACACCTTTTTTATTTATTTTATTTATTTTTAATATTTGTATTTTGCTGCAAAAATTATTTCTAGAAGCAATAAGAACACAGGATATTTTTTCATGTCATTTTGAAAACCGTGTAATAATATTTTTACTTTAGCACTAATCATTTGTTTAGAAAGGAGATGCACTTGTGAGTTCTGGCGAGTAGTAAGTAGGCCTACACTGACTACCTACCTGCCATTAAGTTGCTTTGGGTAAAAATGTCTGCTGCATGACTGTAATGTAATAATGTAATGTAATGTAATGTAACTACATTAAGATGATGTCATTATGCAATCATATTTGTGAGGGTCATTATTTTCTGATTTGAGAATGAAATTCCTTTCAAGTTAAAAATATGACTCATAGCTTTTGCTTTGGTCTTCAGTTGCATTGCTCATCTAATTAGGCCTCCTTGCTCAACATGGGCCAGCTTGCTCATCCACAAAACATAACAAGCAACATGACGCATAAAAACATGATTGTTTTGGCCTCATCGGGAGTGTGTTCCTCGTATTCCATGAACCCAATTAACTCAGCTACTTCAGGCTGGAACATCTTGTTAACCGGGGGGTTTGACACATGAATCCTAAATCAATACACACTGTTTAGTCATGAGCATCAGTAATAACATACTGTACTACTTAGCCCTCAATCCTTATCTGAAGCAGTGTGGGTTTGAGTATTTAAGGGCCCGCAAGCCTCTGTGTCTCAGCTGTCATCTGGAACGAACAGCCTCTGGCACACGGCCAAGCTGAACGTTCAAGAACAAACTGGAGTTCCCTCTTTATAGCGTTGCTTAAGTCAGTATGCTATTGATTCACTGTTTGATGGGTATGATGCACGCTGTGGGTTTTGAACAGATTTTCTTTGTTAGATCCAGCGTCAACATCGGTCTCAGAGGGAGCGAGGCTGAAGCGTGGTCATCAAACCGTGGGTCTACAGTCTCTCCATCCAGGGGCGGGGACCCCGGGGGGGTCAGGTGGGACATGTCCCCCCCAGTATTTGAGATCATTAAGATTGTCCCCCCCCAATATTTAGATTGGGGTAGTGGAATTCAAATGACCATACAGCCGCGTAGAAAGATGTCCCCCCCCCAAAAAAAGTCTTGCAAAATTTTAATGTAAATGTAGCCCCCCCCCCCAAAGTTGGATACAGATCCTCACCACTGCCTCCATCCACGTCCGCAGAGCGCTTGCGATTTAACAACCGCGAGAGTTTTCCTCCGGCCGTTTCTCTGGGCCATATTTGAGAAGCAGATGGTGTCTAGCTTGGCTGCGCCAGGTTTATCTGAGGACTGGATCTCAGTGATGCTGCAGAATGTAACCATGGGATTGAATGGGTGGCTAAACTTGAATTATTTAAAGACCAATTTCTCCCATTTGTTACAGTGGATGCTGCCTCTGTTTTACAGTCACAGAGATGCACTTTCAGCATCAGGACAGTTAAGCACACGGTGGGTTGTTAAAACGGGAGGAGCCAGACGAGCCACCTGTACCTCAACCATGAAATAGACTACAGACTGGTTGTGTTTAATTTTCACCAGCTGTAACGCCAACGCAGCCGCAGTGAAGTCAAACACAGAAGCGTTTCATGGTACAGTAATTACTGAACTGTACAACTTTAATGAGATATGTGCGCAGCACATGGCAGGTTAAGGCTGCTGTCTAATTAAAGATTTGGTTCAACCCAAAAGTTCAATAGTTTATTTTCATACAAAACAAACAATAAGCTAGTTGATAGTATTTCTTCTTTTTTTTTTACGCAGTAAAAAAATATCATTTGAATATCTCATTGTATCAAATGAATATCCAATATAATTATGATTTTAGTGATTTTAGTATACAATAGCTATACAGCATTTAATAATCTTATAATCTTCCTAATTGAATGTTTCCCAGTCTCAGTTTGTGATACCTAATACCTCATCATGTCAGTTTTGTAAGATTAATTTGATCCTAGTTTGATCATGTCCAGCCAATTCCCCCAAATATAACACTTCTAGATCGTTGTGTTTCCTCCTTTCCACTGTAGCATAAACTGGCAATAGCCTCGTTTTACCCTCAAACTTCCACTTGACTGAGAGGCAAATAGAGAAATTAATTTGCAGCCGGACGATACGTTTTGACAGCGGGCTGTTTCCTCAGTCAAAACTGGGGGTAAGGGACGAATCAGAAGGCAGGTCAACCAGGCGGAGCTCCCAGCGTTGGCCTCCTCTACCCTGTCCTCCTCTTCCATGTCCTCCTCTTCCCTGTCCTCCTCTTCTCTGTCCTCCTCTTCCCTATCCTCCTCTTCCATGTCCTCCTCTTCCCTGTCCTCCTCTTCCATGTCCTCCTCTTCCCTATCCTCCTCTTCTCTGTCCTCCTCTTCCCTATCCTCCTCTTCCATGTCCTCCTCTTCCCTGTCCTCCTCTTCTCTGTCCTCCTCTTCCCTATCCTCCTCTTCCATGTCCTCCTCTTCCCTGTCCTCCTCTTCTCTGTCCTCCTCTTCCCTATCCTCTTCTTCCATGTCCTCCTCTTCCCTGTCCTCCTCTTCTCTGTCCTCCTCTTCCCTATCCTCCTCTTCCATGTCCTCCTCTTCCCTGTCCTCCTCTTCCATGCCCTCCTCTTCCCTGTCCTCCTCTTCCATGTCCTCATCTTCCCTGTCCTCCTCTTCCCTGTCCTCCTCTTCCCTATCCTCCTCTTCCCTGTCCTCCTCTTCCCTGTCCTCTTCCCTGTCCTCCTCTTCCCTGTCCTCCTCTTCCCTGTCCTCCTCTTACCTGTCCTCCTCTTCTCTGTCCTCATCTTCCCTGTCCTCTTCCCTGTCCTCTTCCATGTCCTCATCTTCCCTGTCCTCCTCTTCCATGTCCTCCTCTTCCCTGTCCTCCTCTTCCATGTCCTCATCTTCCATGTCCTTCTCTTCCATGTCCTCCTCTTCCCTGTCCTCCTCTTCCATGTCCTCCTCTTCCCTATCCTCCTCTTCTCTGTCCTCCTCTTCCCTGTCCTCCTCTTCCCTGTCCTCTTCCCTGTCCTCCTCTTCCCTGTCCTCCTCTTCCCTGTCCTCCTCTTCCATGTCCTCCTCTTCTCTGTCCTCTTCTCTGTCCTCCTCTTCCATGTCCTCCTCTTCCCTGTCCTCCTCTTCCCTGTCCTCCTCTTCCCTGTCCTCCTCTTCCCCGTCCTCCTCTTCTCTGTCCTCCTCTTCCATGTCCTCCTCTTCCCTGTCCTCCTCTTCCATGTCCTCCTCTTCCCTGTCCTCCTCTTCCCTGTCCTCCTCTTCCCTGTCCTCCTCTTCCATGTCCTCCTCTTCTCTGTCCTCTTCTCTGTCCTCCTCTTCCCTGTCCTCCTCTTCCCTGTCCTCCTCTTCCATGTCCTCCTCTTCTCTGTCCTCTTCTCTGTCCTCCTCTTCTCTGTCCTCCTCTTCCCTGTCCTCCTCTTCCCTGTCCTCTTCCCTGTCCTCCTCTTCCCTGTCCTCCTCTTCCCTGTCCTCCTCTTCCATGTCCTCCTCTTCTCTGTCCTCTTCTCTGTCCTCCTCTTCCATGTCCTCCTCTTCCCTGTCCTCCTCTTCCCTGTCCTCCTCTTCCCTGTCCTCCTCTTCCCCGTCCTCCTCTTCTCTGTCCTCCTCTTCCATGTCCTCCTCTTCTCTGTCCTCCTCTTCCCTGTCCTCCTCTTCCCTGTCCTCCTCTTCTCTGTCCTCCTCTTCCCTGTCCTCCTCTTCTCTGTCCTCCTCTTCCCTGTCCTCCTCTTCCATGTCCTCCTCTTCCCTGTCCTCCTCTTCCCTGTCCTCCTCTTCCCTGTCCTCCTCTTCCCCGTCCTCCTCTTCTCTGTCCTCCTCTTCCCTGTCCTCCTCTTCTCTGTCCTCCTCTTCCCTGTCCTCCTCTTCCATGTCCTCCTCTTCTCTGTCCTCTTCTCTGTCCTCCTCTTCCCTGTCCTCCTCTTCTCTGTCCTCCTCTTCCCTGTCCTCCTCTTCCCTGTCCTCCTCTTCCCTGTCCTCCTCATTTCATTGTCTTGGTGTTCTAGTTATTTTCAGATCAGATATACTTTTCCAGACCAGTAAGCCAGGCTTAGAGGGACTTCTCTCTCTATCCTTCCACAACGAGACATTTAAACACCTTGATCTGCCAGTGTGTGTTTAGTATATATGTTTTACTGACAGTGTGTGTTTAGTATATATGTTTTACTGACAGTGTGTGTTTAGTATATATGTTTTACTGACAGTGTGTGTTTAGTATATATGTTTTACTGACAGTGTGTGTTTAATATATATGTTTTACTGACAGTGTGTGTTTAGTATATATGTTTTACTGACAGTGTGTGTTTAGTATATATGTTTTACTGACAGTGTGTGTTTAATATATATGTTACTACAGACCGGTTTCCCTTCTATCCTTTCTATCCAAAACACTTGAACGTGCTATCTTTAACCAACTGTCTTCGTACCTCCACCAGAACGACCTCCTAGATCCCCACCAATCCGGGTTCAAGGCTGGCCACTCGACAGAGACCGCCCTCCTTGCAGTAACAGAGTCACTCCATGCCGCTAGAGCGAACTCTCTCTCCTCTGTCCTGATACTCCTAGACCTGTCAGCAGCATTTGATACGGTAGACCACCAGATCCTCCTCTCCACCCTCGAGGAGAAAGGCATCGATGGCTCTGCACACTCCCTGTTTGCATCCTACCTGACGGGCCGCTCCTACCAGGTGACATGGAGAGGGTCGACGTCGGAACCGCGTAGTCTGACTACGGGGGTTCCACAAGGGTCTGTCCTGGGTCCTCTCCTGTTTTCCCTCTACACTACATCTCTGGGCGCTGTCATTCGCTCGCATGGCTTCTCCTATCACTGCTATGCCGATGACACCCAACTGGTTCTGTCATTTCCCCCTTCTGATACAGAAGTGGAGACACGCATAGCTGGGTGCTTGGCTGACATTTCGGAGTGGATGACGACACATCACCTCAAGCTCAATCTGGACAAGACTGAGCTGCTGTTCCTCCCGGGGAAGGGCTGTCCGCACCGGGACCTGGCCATCACCATTGAAGACACAGTGGTGACCCCGACTCGGACTGCGAGGAATCTGGGTGTGACCCTGGATGACCAACTGTCATTTTCCTCACATGTCACATCCGTCACACGTTCCTGCAGATTCATGCTCTACAACATCAGGAGGATTCGCCCTTTCCTCACTAATGAAACGGCGCAGGTACTCATCCAGGCCCTGGTCATCTCCCGCCTGGACTACTGCAACTCCCTCCTCACGGGGGCACCGGCGTCAGCCATTAAACCTCTGGAACTTGTCCAGAAAGCTGCTGCTCGCCTGGTGTTCAACCACCCCAAATTCTCCCACACAACTTCCCTCCTCCGTTCCCTACACTGGCTCCCTGTAGCGGCTCGCATCCAGTTTAAAACTCTGGCGCTAACCTACAGGGCAATGAAAGGAACAGCCCCCTCCTACCTCCAGGCCATGGTCAAACCCTACATCCCCTCCCGACCACTACGCTCTGCTACCTCAGGGCGACTGGTTGCCCCGTCACTCCGAGGCTCCTGCGGTCGATCGACACGGTCACGGCTCTTCTCTGTCCTGGCCCCGCAGTGGTGGAATGAGCTGCCCACTGATGTCAGGACAGCAGAGTCGCTGCCCATCTTTCGTCGCAGGCTCAAAACTCATCTCTTCAAGAAGTACTACAACAATCCTCCCACCTAAGCACTTATTATATTATATTGCACTGTACTTTAGATTGTGATTCTTGCACTTTGCCTTCAGCACTAGATTATGCTCTTAGTCACTTGTTTGTTTTAGAAAGAAAATGCACTTGTGAGTTCTGGCAAGTAGTAGTACATTGGCTCTTCCTACGTTAAATGCAATTATTGTTAGTCGCTTTGGATAAAAGCGTCTGCTAAATGACTGTAATGTAATGTAATGTTTTACTGACAGTGTGTGTTTAGTATATATGTTTTACTGACAGTGTGTGTTTAGTATATATGTTTTACTGACAGTGTGTGTTTAATATATATGTTTTAAGTTGTCTCTGCTCACTGTGATCAGTGTGCAAACGTGTGGGCTTATTTCTGAAAGCTCGAGGGACGTTGTTAGACTGGTGATAACACATCAGACAGATGTTTAAAATGTACCTTCCTCATATTGACAAAAGTGTCAAATGTTGATGTTTAAATTGTAAAAAGAAAAGCGGTCACACTTTACAATAAAGGTCACAAAAAACATTAGTTAACTAAGTAATGCTTATTTAGGGTTAGGTTAGGTTACTAATGTTAATTAATACGTTAGTTAAGGTTAGGGGTAGGGTTTATTTATTTATTTAGAAGTTTATTTCAGGGACGACATACAAATACATTAGTCTCGTTAGAGAGAAGACGCATTGTACTAGATTATAGCTTTTGCTATTTTCCATCTCCAAAGGTTAGGTGAGTTAACCTTAGTTAACATAAATAACATTAGTAAATGGTTAATAGAGACATTAGTTAACTGTTACTTAATGCTTAATAATGTATTTACTAATGCTTATTAATGTACCCTTATTGTAAAGTGTTACCAGATAAGCCGTGCATCTACAGTATCTGTCATTATGCTCTTAGTCACTTGTTTTAGAAAGGAGATGCACTTGTGAGTTCTGGCAAGTAGTATTTAGCTTTTCCTACGTTAAATGTAATTATTGTTAGTCGCTTTGGCAAGGCAAGGCGAGTTTATTTGTATAGCAAATTTCAGCAACAAGGCAATTCAAAGTACTTTACATAAGACATTAAAAGCATCAAAAGCATCTGCTAAAAATGACTGTAATGTAATATACTGTAAGTAAACAACAAAAGTAACTGTGCACAGCTGAATTGACGGTCACCAGATCATTTTGCAGAGCGCTCCTGGTACTAAAAGCCAAACGCGAGTATCCAGGTTCCATGTGGCGGCCATGATGGGAGGATTATATTTAGCATCCCGGCAGCTGCTCTCTACACCACTTCCTGTCCTAATCCCATCATGTCCTAATTATACCCCTCCCTCAGTCTGGAGAACTACACTCCAAAAACACACAGGGACAAAGAAGGTCATAGGACTGAGCGTGAATCTCTCTCTCTTTTTCTGGATCTCTCTCTCTCTCTCTCTCTCTCTCTCTCTGTCTGTGGATCTCTCTCTCTCTCTCTCTCTCTCTCTCTGTGGATCTCTCTCTCTCTCTCTCTCTCTCTCTCTCTGTCTGTGGATCTCTCTCTCTCTCTCTCTCTCTCTCTCTCTCTCTCTCTCTCTCTCTCTCTGTCTGTGGATCTCTCTCTCTCTCTCTCTCTGTGGATCTCTCTCTCTCTCTCTGTCTGTGGATCTCTCTCTCTCTCTCTGTGGATCTCTCTCTCTCTCTGTGGATCTCTCTCTCTCTCTCTGTGGATCTCTCTCCCTCTCTCTCTGTGGATCTCTCTCTCTCTCTCTCTCTCTCTCTGTGGATCTCTCTCTCTCTCTCTGTCTGTGGATCTCTCTCTCTCTCTCTGGATCTCTCTCTCTCCCTCTCACTGTGGATCTCTCTCTCTCTCTATGGATCTCTCTCTCTGTGGATCTCTCTCTCTCTCTCTCTGTGGATCTCTATCTCTCTCTCTCCTCTTCAATGTAAAAGAGGAGTCTATCACTCTATCCCATGTTCCCGTCTGTGGACCCCTGGGAGCCATGATGTAAACCATGGCAAACGTTCAGGGATGAGTTTCGTAGAGATCATGAGCTGCATGGGGATGAGCTTTGAATCTGATTCTTTTTTAAAGATGTCTCATCTTTTCCCGGGCACAAAGGTCCATTTTTACATTAAAGTTTATTTTTCTCTTTAGAATACCATTATAGCGTACTTATCCAGCTTTTCTGTTTTACTCTCTCTCTCTCTCTCTCTCTCTCTCTCTCTCTCTCTCTCTCTCTCTCTCTCTCTGTGTGTGTGTGTGTGTGTGTGTGTGTGTGTTTCAACAGTGTGAAGACAAGTGGCATTGATAATCAGGAAGTAATGAAATGTGCACTGAGGCATTGTGGGTACAACGTTAAAAGAGAACAAGATTACAATGCAACATTTACGATGGAGTATAAAATAATTAGTAGTATCAGGTTTTCAGACGAAGACAGTATTTGAATGTTTTTTTCGGGGGTGAAAGAAACGTAATTCCTCACACAGAATGGGGCTAGGATGATTAAACGACCACGCCACCATTACTCTAAAGGACTGTGATTCTGCATCTCGCCAGCCATGTGAAAATGCAGATACGTGAGATTTTTTTTTTTTTAAATGAACGCAGAATCCTGTCTTTGAGCACCTGCTACCCTTTATCTTTAATTGCAGCGTTGCAGCTCTGAAAGCACACTTGAGAATATTAACCACCATCAATCGCCTCATCACACAGCAGCTTGGCCATTAATCACACAACTGTAACTGTACATACTGCACCTTAAATACGGAGACACATTGGAAGTATTACGCTAGTGAATATAGGAACACAGGTTTAATATGAAATCAGTCTATTGTACTGATAACCATTTGTGGTAAGAGTACCTCCAAACAGGTGGGTTCTTACTGGGGGTGAATACTGAGACGGGCACATTAGCCAGAGCCAGCAAGGCAGCTGCAGGTAACGTCTGAGTCATCATTCCTCACACGGTAATGTTGTTGTTGTTGTTGTTGTTGTGAAAGACAGGGCGGTTGTGTCTGTCTGCACGGCCCTCGGCCCCACCGTTGATCTGAATCATAAACTGGGTGTGCTTTGCTGCAGCGCGCCGGTGTGTGAGATGCTTACCAGACAGGAGAATGGAGGTGGGGGGTTACCAGGGCCGCGGTAGCGTGGCCCTGCCTGCCTGTGTCTGGACCGCTGCTCTCACTCTGGAAACAGCTGTCCTCCTCAGCCTGACCCAGGGTCAGTAGACACGACGGGAGCGCCAAATTAAGCAATAAACCACGAGAGGCCGTGTGTTATAGTGATTTTATAACAGCTAGGGGGCGTTGTTAGGCACGACGCGAAGAGTCGTTAGCTGTTATAAAATCACTATAACACACAGCCTCGAGTGGTTTATTGCTTTTATACAACGGTTACTACAGCTATTAGTGTAAAATAAACACACAGCAATGTAAAATATTAACATTTATTCAAAACGAAGCATCATTCCCTCAATTCCACCGAGCAAAATAGTTCCCCAAACAAAAGGGTTGCTAAGCAACAACAACTACAATGCATTGGATCAAATGGGAGGCGCATTAATACTGAAAATGGAATGATATGCGGTCCCAGGTGTGTGTTACAAAGTATTTTAACACGGCTTCCAGCCAATCAGAATCAAGAACCAGAACTAACCGTTGTATAATATCGCTTAAAGAAAGCAGGAAGATCCAAACATGAACATGTTATTAATAATTAATCATCTGTGAATATGTGGCACGACTCAAGATGAAATATGGCAGTCGTGTTAAATATTACATATAGGTCAATCATAACATTGTTGTGGAGGCACTGCTTCATGCTTCTCTGCCTATGATGGCTGCAACTGTAACCAATGGTAGCCATTTTTGTGGACATGTCATGCATGTTACTACACAGCTATAACATTGTTGTAAAGGTATTAAAACCAAGGTGTCGAATGAAGTTTGAACTATGACCGGTTTATTTTTTATTTTTTGATAAGAGTCCTTGCCTACAGTGCATAGTTCTTGGCTGATGTGTGTGTGTGTGTGTGTGTGTGTGTGTGTGTGTGTGTGTGTGTGTGTGTGTGTGTGTGTGTGTGTGTGTGTGTGTGAGTGTGTGAGTGTGTGTGTGTGTGTGTGTGTGTGTGTGTGTGTGTGTGTGAGTGTGAGTGTGAGTGTGAGTGTGTGTGTGTGTGTGTGTGTGTGTGTGTGTGTGTGTGTGTGTGTGTGTGTGTGTGTGTGTGTGGCCTTCAGTAATGGTGTTCAGAGCGCACGTGTCTGACTCGCAGCCTTCGGCCTCCCCTCTCCCCTCCTCAGCGGGTTCCCATCATGTCTTTAAAGATTCATAAACCCAGGCAGCTCACATCAAAGTTAAAATGGCCGATTAGTAACATTACAACCGATTCAGCACTAGCCTACAGGGACTAGTCAGTGAGAGCCAACAGGGTTTTAGCACAGGCATATTCCCAACAGCCCTGTGAAGGACCCCCACCAAGCCAGGAGAATGAGAGGCTTGGGGCATTCTGAGAAATCCAGCAGTCGTCAACAATACCCTGTAGTACCAAGGTTAGATATTACCATCCCTGCAAACACCTTACTTTATTGTGCTCTTACTGTATATCTGTGTTGTACCTTTGTGCTGGGGTGGATCGCAAGGTCATCGGTTCAATCCCGCCTCCCGGCATTGTGCCCAAGTGTCCTTGAGCAAGACACTGAACCCCAAAATCGCTCACGTGCGCCACGGTGGCGCAGTACCTAGTACTGTCCCCTCACAGCAACAAGGTCTCCGGGTCTTTCTCCGGGTCTTTCTGTTTGCATGTTCTCCCTGCGTTCGCAAGGACTTCCACCATGAAGAACCCAATATGAGAGACATGCAGAAGAACAGACCGCTAACGTCGTCCGTCCCTGGGGAAGACGGACAGGAGCACTTGGTTGGTCTCAGGGCGCGTCCCCTGCACACTGCCTACTGTCTGCTCCCAGCAGCCCTTGGGGGAAGGACGTCGGTATGGGTTAAGAGCAGAGAGAAGTTTCATCAAGGTAGATGCTCCAGCCATTTTGTGTGCAGGTTATGTTGCTGGCTGCCATGACTCAGCATTGGAAACAGTTGTCACATTTTACAATCAATGGTTTAATTTATTTGTTTATAAATGCAATTGTCTTACATTTAGTTGTGTTGAAAGTCACATATTTCAATGTTATGTGCACTATTTACTCTATGTTGAGGCATCAACTGTCATCATCAGTTTTTCTGTGACGAAAGTTGTTGGTTGAATTTACTTCTCCAATGCTCGGTTTTGAATGCAACTTAGTTTAATTGTGTTTTTATTGGGCCTCTAAGCAGGAAATTGCAGTAGGTGACCCCCCCCCCTCCCGCCCCCTGGCGAGATATACTTGGAGCAATACTGAGACACACACACATGCTTCAAAGGCACATCAAAGGCAAGAAATGTACTGTAAACGTAATCTGCATTGCTACTCAATTGGGGTCATTAAGGCAGAATTTGCATTTAAATAGAGACATTAAAACATGACAAGCCAGCGCCTAATAGCATGTTCATTCATTTTGGGCCGTCATAATTAATGTGTGTTCTCAGGAAAGCCTGTGAGTCTAATTGTATACTGCGGTGGTAGCAGTATATCAAGCACAACATGTTATGCCCCAAATCTAATGACCTGATTATGCAGAACAGGAATTTGCTTACGAAAAAACAAAAGACTGCCCCCCCCTCCCCCCACACACACCAATTACCTGTAATTAGCTACTGTATCAGCCAATCAGCACTCCCCTGCCCTGCTACAATCTGTACTGTACGACCGCCAAATCTGTTCACCTTTGCTGCCCTCGCGCTACACTCAACAGTTCCATCTTGTTACCTCACCCCTCCGCCTCTCCCTGCACAGGTTCGCCCGTCACTCAGAATAATGTTGTAGTTTAAGCGCGCGGCGTGTGGGGATGAATTTTGCTGAGGAGCCGGGGTGTCGGCGCCGGCCCCGGCGTCCCAGAGGCTCAGCCGGGATACATCAGCAGCCCTAATTGCCTCTCCTTTGTTACTCTGACACGCCGCGAGCCGATTGGCCGACGTGTTCCGCCAGGCGTCGAGACGGCCTCCGCAGAAAGACACTGGCGCTGGTTTCGCAATACCGGGGAAAGCGGACAGGGATTTGTGTCTGTTCCCTCAGAGCCAGGGCGCTGGAGCTTCCCCAGCCAGAGAACATGACATGATCAGGGGGAAACTCTCAGACCATGCTGCTACAACGAGGACCCTGAGGGGTTTTTTCCAGACAGGAGTTCCATGGCGGAGAGAAAAACTAGTTTCAGTCAAGTACAGTATGCAGCTTATTAAAAATGTCAAGCAATAGCGGTTTCAGACTTTCTTCTGAACTCCCTCTTGTAGTACCTCGCTAGGACTAACTCTGATAGTACCTCGCTAGGACTAACTCTGATGGCTACGTCACTAGGACTGACTGGTAGTACCTCGCTAGGACTGACTCTTGTAGTACCTCGCTAGGACTGACTCTGATAGTACCTCGCTAGGACTAACTCTGATGGCTACGTCACTAGGACTGACTGGTAGTACCTAGCTAGGACTGACTCTTGTAGTACCTCGCTAGGACTGACTCTGATAGTACCTCGCTAGGACTAACTCTGATGGCTACGTCACTAGGACTGACTGGTAGTACCTAGCTAGGACTGACTCTTGTAGTACCTCGCTAGGACTGACTCTGATAGTACCTCGCTAGGACTAACTCTGATGGCTACGTCACTAGGACTGACTCCAGTAGTACCTTGCTAGGACTGACTCTGATAGTACCTCGCTAGGACTAACTCTGATGGCTACGTCTCTAGGACTGACTCTGATGGCTACGTCACTAGGATTGACTCTTGTAGTACCTCACTAGGACTAACTCTGATGGCTACGTCACTAGGATTGACTCTTGTAGTACCTCGCTAGGACTAACTCTGATGGCTACGTCACTAGGACTAACTCTGATGGCTACGTCACTAGGAACGACTCTGATAGTACCTCACTAGGACTGACTCTGATGGCTACGTCGCTAGGACTAACTCCAGTAGTACCTCGACTAACTCGGGTAGTCGTACCTCGCTAAGACTAACTCTGTGTCAATCAGCAGAGCGCAGATCTGTCCCTCATCTCACCCATTAACTCCTGTAATGACGGCCATTTTGTGACCGGGGTGGCAAACTTAGAGTATCATCGGCCTGGTTCCCGTCGGGGGCACCTCTATGGTACCGCTCTGTTCCTTTTCTTTTTTTTTTGACGTAGCAAGAGGTGAGACCAGATGGTGGGTATTTATCAAACACGCTGCCTAGCGGAGTGATTGAATAGGAGCTGAAGGTGAGGCAGCAGACAGCCCAGGAGGGGCGGGTTGGGGGGGGGGGGTTGGCAGGAGGTCTGGCACCAGCCGCTTCATCACCCCCCCCCCCCCCCCCCACCCCCCTCCCCCAGGAAGGTCAGACGCCCAATGAATCACCGGCACACCAGAAACCCACAGCTCCTTCTGTGTCACGGCCCCGCTGGGAGGTGAGCTAGCTGGGACCGCGGTCTCCCTGGTGGATGATCATCCGTGTTCTGCTGCCCCGGATGTGTCTCCTGAGGCGAATTCGATTAACCGAGGTCACGCATGGAGGCTAAGGGCCTCACGTCAGATATGGCGCTGTGACTCAGGGTGACATCGCCTGTCGTAAGACGACGTCATTAGGATGACATCGTCTGTTTGTTGTCAAGACAACGAACAGGGAGGACGAAGCATTCGTCAAAAGCTGATTCATTTCCAACTGAGTGGAGGAGGAGTCAAGATTGTATGGTGCAGCGCGTGAATCCCTTTTGTTCGGTTTTCATTATTTGATCTTGAAATATATCTTCCCAAATAGGTGACTTCTGAGAAAGTGAACTCAACTCGAAGGAGGATGACGACATTGTATAGACAAGTAACACCTGGAGCTTAGGGCTCTCTCTCTCTCTCTCTCTCTCTCTCTCTCTCTCTCTCTCTCTCTCTCTCTCTCTCTCTCTCTCTCTCTCTCTCTCTCTCGAGGAAACAGCGTATAACCAGGATCCTGTGTTCTCTGTGGGCGGAACCCTCAGGCAGAGATCTGCTGGAGTTCAATGTTCGGTTGGCTGAGACCTGTTCCTATGGGTTACCATGGAGACATTGACAGGGGTCTGGACTTATAGCAACAGTCACTCGGTCGCCATGGAAGACCAGCAGTCCCTAACCGGAAAGTCCTCCCCTTCTCCTTTTTCTCAGTCAAGAGCTGTGTTCGGAATCGCTCCCTATTCACTATATAGTGCACTATATAGGGCGTCAGCCATTTTGTTTGTAGTGTCCGAATTCTCCATGGAATGTTCGTTTCCTATATAGTCCACTATTTATTACCCACAATTCACCTTGATTTCCAGGGAACAGTGCATGTACCCTACATTTTCTCCGTTCCCTAGGTAGTTCACTACATGGTGAACCCCATATAGGGAATAGGGAGTGAGGGAACGAGGGAGCGATTCCGAACACAGCTATGGTCTCCCTAAATGCCCCCTGCCATCTTCATGTCTGTCTCCATCCCACTATTGCCTGTCCTTATTATGTGATATATTTAAATATCCTATTATGGACTACAGGGATAGCTAACACATAATGGCCGACCATATATACCTGATAGTCATGTCTCTCTTATGAAGTAGTCAGGCCATGTTTAGTGCTCTGTAAATGTTCCTAGCCAATAGACTTAAACATTTTCCAGGAGCTTGCTCGATCGTCTCATTGAGAGAGGTCAGGGAAGAATTTTTATAGCTCACTTTTACGGCCCTTGGGTGAACTGTTTTTTTTTTTTCGTCCCTCTGGAAAATAGAGGGGTAGGATCTATGTCCATCCCCCTCATTGTTCTCTGTAAAGCGCACTGTGTTGCCCCTGTGTATGAAACGCGCTATAAATAAAGTTTGATTTGACTCACCATGGAAACTGGGTGAGGTCAACAGCGCGAGTGATTAACAATCGAGAAATCAACTGGGCGGGAAAAACAGTGAAGCAAACTCTTCACAACACGTCCTTGTTGTGTGTTTCAGATAAAAGCGCGTACGTGTGTGTGTGATTGGAAAGTCATGTTTCCGCTATCGCAACCAGAGAGTCATATCTACACGGTGGAATAATTGGAAATCGTAGATACTTTCCTCTCACTGATCTCTTTTGCTACTCTGAGCCTCGGCGGACGCCGTAGTGTGTGGTCTTCACGCGACTCTACACGTGCTTTCTTCTCACACCGGAATGTGCCAACGAGGAAGACAACCCCTATTAAGAAGACGCGAGAATTGTCTCTCTCCGGCAAACTGTTCCGAAGAAGGAAATAAGTCGTTCGCCGCCTGATGGACCCTCCGCAGACTCGGGGTGTCGGTGATGTGCGACGCGCGTCTCTCCGTATCTCCCCCACTCTGGCCTGGTGTCCATCATCACATTATCAGAGGCCCACAGAAGGCTGCTCTCCCAGCAGGAGGTGGAAGCTTCACTTCCTTCCTCTTCATGCTTTCTGACACCGCTATCCCCGACACATCAGGCAAGTAGGCTACACACACACAGAGGCATACACGCACCCACACACACGCACACACACACAGAGGCATACACGCACCCACACACACACACGCACCCACACACTCAGACATGCATGCACACTCAGACATGCACACACACACAGAGGCATACACGCACCCACACACACACTCAGACACGCACGCACACACAGGCATGCAGCGGCAGGTGCCTTAACTGCTTATGAGGATCATGTGAAGCAATGTGAACAAGGTGAGCTCATGGTGCAACTAAGAGTTACTCCAAGCAATCATTTGTAGCAGTTGCAACTGAAAGGAGCAACACTAACAAGTAGCCTGTGTTATTGTAGGCCTATGTTAAGCTATGTAAGTATGGTTAAGAGGCTAATATCAATCCTGTATGCTTTATGCTTGTAGAGGGGTCTCACTTGTTTAAATGTGGTATGAACTGTTTATTAGTGACCTACCCTAATAACCATGTATGACATCATGTGTTCAGGTGTTGGCTCGATTATTTGTCAACATTCTTCAAAAGATACATGAGAGACATGGATGGAGAGGAAGGGGGCCCACGGAGACTGCTGGTGTATAGGGCCTAGAATTTGGTCCTGCATGCACCCAACCACACACACACATACACACACACACACACACACACACACACACACACACACACACACACACACACACTCACACACAGCCATGCTTATACACACACAGCCCTGCATGCATCCAACCACACACACAGCCATGCTTATACACACACACACACACACACACACACACACACACACACACACACACACACACACACACACACACACACACACACCAGAATCCTATTGCTACAGTTTTTCGTACATAGTGCTGTAATTACTGCTTTATTCTCAGAGAATTTAAATGACTACTGCCACTCTTAGTGGGTGTGCATAGTCTCTCTCTCTCTCTCTCTCTCTATCTCTCTGACAGCTTATTGATTCACCCTCTCCCACCACACAATGCCGTAAAACTGACACCTAACACAGAGCTGGGATTGGGGGCCGGGGGGGGGGCGGGGGGGGGTCCCTCCATCGAGGGAGAAAGAGGCTGAGTGGGAGAGAACAGCCTGCTGCTCACGTGATCCCATCTCCCTCTGAAAAACAGAAAAATGCTCGGCTATTTATTGTGAATGTTCTCCGGGCAGCACATTCCGATGTGTCAATCCCATGATTCCCAGCAGCTGTCTCGTTAGCCGGGAGAGCGGGAGTAGCCACCCGTTCGACCCGGACGCCGGCTGTCTCTCAGCGCGGGGGAGAGAAATGGACAACGCTATCTTCGGCAGGGAGCTGTAGGTCACCGCATTCCCACTAGCATCAATTACGCTGCATTACTGTCACCGGCGCGGCGCGCGACCCCTGCATTCGAAAGAGCGGGGAGGCGGTTCAACAAGCCCCGCCCCCGCAAACCGAATATTTCCGTGCTTACATCCAACACCATACGGCAGGTGTGAGGCTTGAGCGCCCACAGGCACTGCAGAACGCATGTGTGGTAAGGGAGACGGTTAAGCCTAACGTATGGAGCAGGAACGGACGAGACGACTATGAGTATTATTTTCTCGTGCTCAGTGTTGTGCACGTAGCCTACGTTTGCAGCGTTTGTGCACCGTGCGCCCCGGTCATCGGTGTGTCCAGGCACGGGCCAGCCTGGAGGAGATATGCGTTTGTAAACGTCCGTCTGTAAACCGTACCGTGTAACTAGATACCGTACCGTACCGTACCGTAATGCAAAAATCCATACCATCTCATCCCTACTGGGCAGAACGTCTGGAAAACATGGCGTCGTCTGATGCTGTACAGTGATAATGTTCCCTACACTGGCTCCCTGTAGCGGCTTACGGGGCATTGAAAGGAACAGTCCCCTCCCACCTCCAGGCCATGGTCAAACCCTACACCCCCTCCCACCTCCAGGCCATGGTCAAACCCTACACCCCCTCCCACCTCCAGGCCATGGTCAAACCCTACACCCCCTCCTACCTCCAGGCCATGGTCAAACCCTACACCCCCTCCCACCTCCAGGCCATGGTCAAACCCTACACCCCCTCCTCCCTCCAGGCCATGGTCAAACCCTACACCCCCTCCTCCCTCCAGGCCATGGTCAAACCCTACACCCCCTCCTACCTCCAGGCCATGGTCAAACCCTACACCCCCTCCCGAAAGTCAACTCCGAGGCCTCTGAGGTCGATCCACATACATACATACATACATACATACATACATACATACATACATACATACATACATACATATGTGCACACCTCCATGACACACAAGGAAGCCAAATGTAGCATTACTCATTCACTTATCAACTACTAAGTATGCAAATCTAACCTTGCATCAACCCTGACTGTGGTCTTTCATCCTAGCCTTCCATTCAAGAGAAAATAGTCCCTTGGCCTAGGCCTACTACAACCCTATAGTGACTCATACGAACCACATATTTGGATGGGGAATACCGATTATGAGGTTAGTTGCTAGTTATAATGCTACCGTTGAACCCAGTCTACCCATTTGTAGACGCTGCAGATTAGATCATACCGCCCCCTAGTGGCTTGTCAGCCAAAAGCAGGATTCAGAGGTCCACACTTGAGGCAGGCCATCCAGGTGGATGATCTCACGTGAGGCTTCTCCACCTGTTCGAACCCTTCTGATCACAAGACCCCGAGGCCAGAGAGCTGAACATCCATAGTTATGCCCCGGATGTGTAGAGGAGATCGGTTCTGACCTCATTTCAAAACCACTTGAGCATTAACACTGCAGGTCTACCACCAACAAGGTGTTATTTTTTCCCCACTGGGGAAAGACGGGGTGTGACAAGATTTGGGGAGAATTTATAAGGTGTTCTGCGCACCAGAGGTATTTCAGGAATGCCACAACCACGGGAGATGGGACGGGGGTTGTCCGGCCGTCTGTAGTGGGAGGGAACGTGATGGCTGTTCCCGTATTCTGCCAGCAGCCCAGAGAGCGTGACTCGCTTCCATAAAGCATCTCCCAGCTCTGGGACTCCCAGCATCCCCCACTGGCCTGCTGGTTTATTTATGAAATCATAATAATGCTTTATGGGTGGAGCTGACGGAAATCCAATCCCCTCAGCACTGTGTGGTCGTACAGACGGAGAAGAGCGATTAAATTGCAGGACAACGGGAGCGGAACTGGTCATACTTTACAATAAGGGTCACAAAAAACATGAGTTAACTGTTAATTAATTCTTATTTAGGGTTAGGTTAGGTTACTAATGTTAATTAATACCTTAGTTAAGGTTAGGGTTAGGGTTAGGTGAGTTAACCTTAGTTAACATAAATAACATTAGTAAATGGTTAATAGAGACATTAGTTAACTGTTACTTAATGCTTAATAATGCATTAACTAATGCTTATTAATGTACCCTTATTGTAAAGTGTTACCGTGGAACTGCTGACTCTGAGAGCCAGACAGATTTTTGTCTTCAAAAATTCATGACTTTATATGCTTTGTTTAGTCATTTGCACGCCACTTCACTTCGAAGGAAAATGTTAAGCTTAACACACGCCTTGGTGTCACGTGGTCACCGTGAAGAGAAAAAAAACTCAACTGTGACCTTGATTGTCCAGGCTGGTTGCTATTTACTTTCATCCGATGACGCGTTTGATGCGTTCAGATGTGCAGCATCAAAATGACTAGTGACAACTGTTGGGTCCCAGGGAAACCAGACCTTTCCTTAAACCTACGTATAATTGGATCGTTCTTCACAAGCAAGTTTGACCACCATGGTAACTCAGTTGCTCTGCCTCTCGTGCCCTCATTAAAGCAAGGCTTTTATGATGCCCCCCAATTCATCTTCACCATGTCGCAACAACAGAACGAAACAGAATACAATTTCAGAATTAATTATAGTGACGAATGGCCCTCAAATGTGAAAACTGTTTTAAAAATATGACAAAGACAAGATAGCCCTGAGAATGTTCTGCACACAAAGTTGTCCAGGTCTTTAATATGGACTTCAAGGGTCACCCTTGCTCGCCCCCTATAGGAGAAAATAAGAACAAATGGGCTTCAGAGGACCTTTCAGCACAGAGGAATGTTTTGTGTAATGTAGCATACAGGCTACAGATTGCTACTAAGGTCTTCTATTATCCTCTCTGAATGTCAATGTAATCTTATGTCAATGTCATTGTATTTATTTAGCGTCATTCATACAAATCAATGTAGCACATAGTGTTTTATATAGGGGCGGCTGTAGCTCAGTTGGTAGAGCGGGTCGTTTAATGATCGAAGGGTCAGCGGTTCGAATCCCAGCTCCGACTGTCCACATGTCGAAGTGTCCTTGACCCTTAACCCCAAATTGCTCCCAATGAGCAGGTTAGCACCTTGCATGGTAGCTGCCGCCATTGGTCTGTGAATGTGTGTGTGAATGGGTGAATGGGAGGCCATTGTAAAGCGCTTTGAGTGCCGCTAAGGTGGAAAAGCACTATATAAGTGTAGTCCATTTACCATTTATATAAAAGGAGAAGGATAAAAACATTTATCATACAAACACAGTGAGAACAGATTTAAAATAATCAATTAAAGTAAAAGCATTACGAATTAAAATATAGAGTAAAATAGAAAATAACTATAAAAACAGAGTGCAAATTAAGAACATTAAGATATTAAAACAAGTAAAGCTACATGTATGTAGTACGCAGCAATGTTTTTTTTTAAGTATGTTTTAAGATCTTGCTTATGAATTACCACAGTCTCAGACATTCTCAGTCTTCTTAGTCCTGCTCTAGGACCTCCCCATGCCTCTTAGTCCTGGCTCTAGGACCTCCCCATGCCTCTTAGTCCTGGCTCTAGGACCTCCCCATGTCTCTTAGTCCTGACTCTAGGACCTCCCCATGCCTCTTAGTCCTGGCTCTAGGACCTCCCCATGGCTCTTAGTCCTGGCTCTAGGACCTCCCCAGGCCTCTTAGTCCTGGCTCTAGGACCTCCCCATGCCTCTTAGTCCTGGCTCTAGGACCTCCCCAGGCCTCTTAGTCCTGGCTCTAGGACCTCCCCATGCCTCTTAGTCCTGGCTCTAGGACCTCCCCATGCCTCTTAGTCCTGCTCTAGGACCTCCCCAGGCCTCTTAGTCCTGGCTCTAGGACCTCCCCAGGCCTCTTAGTCCTGGCTCTAGGACCTCCCCAGGCCTCTTAGTCCTGACTCTAGGACCTCCCCATGCCTCTTAGTCCTGGCTCTAGGGCCTCCCCATGCCTCTTAGTCCTGGCTCTAGGACCTCCCCAGGCCTCTTAGTCCTGGCTCTAGGGCCTCCCCATGCCTCTTAGTCCTGGCTATAGGGCCTCCCCATGCCTCTTAGTCCTGGCTCTAGGGCCTCCCCATGCCTCTTAGTCCTGGCTCTAGGACCTCCCCATGCCTCTTAGTCCTGGCTCTAGGACCTCCCCATGCCTCTTAGTCCTGGCTCTAGGACCTCCCCATGCCTCTTAGTCCTGGCTATAGGGACCAATAAAAGCTCAGTGCCAGAGGACCTGAGGGACCTATTGTGTGTATATTTTAAAAGCATATCTGCTATATTTTAGTGCTTTATTATGTAACGACCTGTAGACTAATAACATAATCTTAAAATCGAATCTAAAACTGACAGACAACCAGTGTAGTGATTTTAAAAGTGGTGCAATGTGAGCCCTCCTTCTGGTCTTTGGAAGAACACGTGCTGCAGCATTTTGAATCAGTTGGAGTTGACTAATCTCTTTTTTTGGTCGGCCAGACAGGAGAGTGTTATAATAGTCCAGCCTGCTAGTAATAAAAGCATGCATTAGTCTTTCAGTATCAGTCTGGGAGAGGAAAGGTTTCACCTTGGCAATGTTTCTTAGGTGATAAAATGAGGTCCTTGTAATATTATTTATATGGGCCTCAAAGCTAAGATCAGAGTCTAGCATGACACCTACGTTTCTTGCCTGGCATTTCGTATTCAGTGACAGTGTTTTTAAGTGCACCAATAGTCTCCCGCTTGTGGGTGCGACTCGGGCAGGCCGCGTGGTGATGTCGTCTCCGTCCCCGGCGCGTTGTCTTCAGGCCGCGTGGCGATGTCATCTCCTGTCCCCTGCGCGTTGTCTCCAGGCGGTGTGGTGATGTCGTCTCCGTCCCCGGCGCGTTGTCTCCAGGCGGCGTGGCGATGTCGTCTCCGTCCCCGGCGCGTTGTCTCCAGGCGGCGTGGCGATGTCGTCTCCGTCCCCGGCGCGTTGTCTCCAGGCGGCGTGGCGATGTCGTCTCCGTCCCCGGCACGTTGTCTCCAGGCGGCGTGGCGATGTCGTCTCCGTCTCCGGCGCGTTGTCTCCAGGCGGCGTGGCGATGTCATCTCCCTGCCACTTACAAATCCCCCTCCAATTGATCCCACTGTAGCTGTACAACTCACATGCAATAGAATGGGTGCTCTTCATTGAAGGGTCACTATTGTGGAGAGCCAGTTGAGAGACGCTGCCAAACCGGATGAGCGTGGAGCGGATGAGCGTGGAGCGGATGAGCGTGGAGCAGATGGGGGATCAGCAGTGCTGTGGCTTCACACATATACAGCAGCCAAGACCGCATAGAGCAGCTTTAGAATGTTTGGAGTTCTATAATATCTCTGTGTTCCAAAGCTGGAATCTTGAAGTTCCGTCATCAATCAAATGGGAAGTTTGGAACTGAGAGTGCAGTTTCAGGACAAACATTTCATTCTAAAACTGCTTACAATAGTCTTGGCTTGTTATGTGAAAGCAGCTGGTTGGATATGATTGTTGGATGCAACAGAAAACAGCTTGGGTATCCTGGAGTACTACCACTGCTATGATAGGATAAAACACATTGTTAACGTTGTAGTCAGTTTTTTCCTCAGTGATATAAGACCACCAACTTTTCTCTGCTGGCAGCTGAAACTCTTTTTTTATCAGAAACTCACAACAAAAAACTCCCAAAGCAGAGATATTCTGGAGAGAGAGAGTGTTTGTGTGTTATAGAAGGCCAGGTCAGGTGTGAACTGTCATGCTATGATTCCTTCGGCGCCTCTGCAGGCTCAGACGCTGATGGATGGATCAATCTCAGACCTCGCGCCACAGAAACGGCACGCTCACACAAAAGACCATCCCATAAAACACGCATTAGCAGACGGACAACACACATAAACCAAAAAACCACACATTCACACATTTATTAACTGCAAAAAGCCAATTGTAAACACATTGCGAAGGAATCATTTGAACTAGTAAAGATGCCGCTAATCACCAGTATTTTTGGCTCCATGAAAAGATATTCCACTGGGTCCCTTAAAGTATATTGATATAAAGTATATTGATTAGTGGTGGCTGTTTCCCCCCTTAACGACGCCTTTGCCCCTGATGTCCAGGGAGTCGTAAACCAGAACCATCCAAACCTCCAGACAGAACTCTGTTCCCAGTCCGACTACAGCAAACGTGTCTTTGAGGTCCTAAGATCCTGAATCCTGTTATGTGACACACAGACCCTGATCCTGAGTCTGCCAGACTGTCTACACAGACCCTGATCCTGAGTCTGCCAGACTGTCCACACAGACCCTGATCCTGAGTCTACCAGACTGTCCACACAGACCAGACCCTGATCCTGAGTCTGCCAGACTGTCTACACAGACCCTGATCCTGAGTCTACCAGACTGTCTACACAGACCAGACCCTGATCCTGAGTCTGCCAGACTGTCCTCACAGACCAGACCCTGATCCTGAGTCTGCCAGACTGTCCTCACAGACCAGACCCTGATCCTGAGTCTGCCAGACTGTCCACATAGACCAGACCCTGATCCTGATCCTACCAGACTGTCCACACAGACCAGACCCTGATCCTGAGTCTGCCAGACTGTCTACACCAGGGCTGGACTGGCCATGTGGCGTACCAGGCAAATGCCCGGTGGGCCGGACCTACTTGTGGGCCGATCTAAAAAAAAAAAAGAGCTAACGAACGGCCCATAGAGCAGGGACAGCGGCCCATTGGTCCATTTTCTATACTGACACTGGGCTGGCCCAATCATATGTAGGCCCCACCCCTCCCTCTGTTAGTTTCAGGTGTCATTTGCGTGGGCCGTTAGAGAGCCAACTGGCCTGGCCCGCAGTGAATGGCCTGTCCCCCCGTCAACAAATCGCGCAGCAGCACCCCCACCCCCCCCCCCCCCCCGTCAACAAATCGCGCAGCAGCAGCCCCCCCCCCCCCCGTCAACAAATCGCGCAGCAGCAGCACCCCCCCCCCGTCAACAAATCGCGCAGCAGCACCCCCCCCCCCCCCGTCAATCTCACCGCGTCGGCTGGGCTAGTGGCCTGACTGGGGCTACATTTCCCGGTAGGAAATATTCACCCAGTCCAGCCCTGGTCTACACAGACCCTGATCCTGAGTCTACCAGACCAGACCCTGACCTGAGTCTGCCAGACTGTCCACATAGACCAGACCCTGATCCTGAGTCTGCCAGACTGTCCACACAAACCCTGATCCTGAGTCTGCCAGTCTGTCTACACAGACCAGACCCTGATCCTGAGTCTGCCAGACTGTCCACACAGACCCTGATCCTGAGTCTGCCAGTCTGTTCACACAGACCAGACCCTGATCCTGAGTCTGCCAGACTGTCCACACAGACCCTGATCCTGAGTCTGCCAGACTGTCCACACAGACCAGACCCTGATCCTAGGTCTGGACTGAACAGCAAATAACCTACAGCCACACTTAAACAATCTCCCCAATGGATGTAAATTTGGTCTTGAACAATAACCAGGATCAGAACATGTAGAGGCGGAATGCTTGTGCACTCTGCTTGTTCTCACCCCTGATTTGACAGATCTGCCAATATGTAAGTGGTACAGTACGATTCAGGGAAGAAAGAAAAAAAAAAGCGATAGAAAAAAAGGAATATATAATTGTGTGTGAAGACAAGGGAATGTGCTGATGAGAAGGAAATTGTTACAAAGACGAATACGTTTGGAATCAGGCCAGATACTCCCCCCTGCGCGTAGATGATTTGGAATCAGGCCAGCTACTCCCCCCTACGCGTAGATGATCGCTTACGATCTTGATTGATGTGTCAGAGCTCTGTAGATTGGGTTTAGACTGGATTACAGGCTGAGGTATGCTAATGACCTTGATGGCAGTGGCAGAGTGGCGGGAGAGAGAGGGAGAGTCACATGCAATCCCCTACAATTGCCCTCAACCAGGAGTGATAGGGTGGTGGTGTGTGTGTGCGTGTGTGTGTGTGTGTGTTCCTACCAACACCACACACTTCCTAAAGCACTTAATTTATCATCATTAACAATTGACTTCAGACTGCAGACATAACACATTTGTTGAATTGCTCTTTGAATGCTCTAGACACTAGCAGCTATCATCGTGACTAGCAACAAACTGATCTGTGACTAATAAACAAACAGGTCAACAAACGCCCACTTGTCAGTGTTTTCATTTCCAAATTGCACCTTGCGGCGAGCTTCCTGCTGTAATTCCCCGGTTGGCAGCTGACAGTGCTAATCTATGATGCACAGCTCCGCCACTATTAAGGCCAAGCAAGATGCATGATGGGAGATCAAAACGGTCACCGCTGATAGACAATAAAGCTTAATATAAACGCTCCTGTCCACACCAGAGGCATAGTTGGCTCGGGAGTCTTCAGTATAGATATAGGTACCGCATTTGTAACGCGCTCCCCATCCAGTTGTTACACTGGCCCGGAGCGCCATTCACACACCGATGGCGGCAGCTGCCATGCAAAGCGCTTGCCTGCTCATTGGGAGCAATTTGGGGTTCAGTGTCTTGCCCAAGGACACTTCGACAGGTAGTCAGGAGGAGCCGGGATTCACTGAACGACCCGCTCTACCAATTCAGCTATAGCGCCGCCCCCAGCATGAGTCATAGTGGATAGAATAGCCCAAGTCACTATGACCAAAGTCACACTCGGCATCTGAACGGGAGAAACTGTTTACAAACAGAATACCTTCTCCGTGATCCCGTCTAGAGGTACAGCCTGCTTCCATTTTGCTAGAATACAAACAGTATGAGGCTCAGCAAAATATGAAAAGAAATACAAAAAATCGAATACAGGTCCACGCCTGACCTTGTGGCTGTCCTTGTGGCAATGTCATCTAACGGGGAATTCACAATCTCATATCTGATATCAGCCTCAGACTGGTCTGGGTGTGGGAACACAATGGAAAACAGCGCCCGGATGCCCCCGACACACGCGCCGTGATTCATGGCGTTATATTTGGCCCCAGGGAGATGAGCCGACAGTAACGAACGAGCCATAAGAAGGCCCCGGCCAAGGACATTAATCTTAGCAGACCTGGAGATGCAGAAATAAGAGAGAGGCGCTCTATTAGCGCAAAGGAAGACATCCGGATTGGGTGCGCTTCATTTAACTCACCTAAGAAATATTCAGATTGCCGTGAAGCAATTATGTGATTCCGGTAACGTTAGGCCCCACCGGAAAAGAACTGGAAAACAAAGTAAAGAGGAAGAGAGAGAGAGAGAGAGAGAGAGAGAGAGAGAGAGACAAAGACGATGAGATGTCTGATCTATTTAGAATTCAGGATCTGTAGTCTTTAACAGGGAGAGGAGAGGGAGGAAGAGAGAGAGAGAGAGAGAGGGAGAGAGTGTGAGAGAGAGGGAGAGAAAGAGGGAGATGAAAAAATCTACATCCTTGATCTTTTGGGACTGGAGTGAATTGTGCAGCTTGTATTGAAAATGTCTGAGAGGGACTGAGGTTCGTGTGTCAGGCTGGCATAATGTTCACGGTCGGATTTTTGCTCTTCAGTTGTACATACATAAAATCCTCCTTCCACGAAAAAAAGCAGCTTTTTTTAAAGTCGCACTGAAATGAAAAAAGCATTCTGTCCCATTTTGGTTCACATAATTGGTCATAGTGTTCACCTATTCAAAGATGTATGCCAAAAAAATTACAAAATTCTACTTTTGTTGTAATCTTATATCAAAGTATATCATTTCTTACTTCCTGGAAAATGGTAGGTCACGTGCAATGACGACAACAGGTACCTTCGATTTTAAGCCAATAATCTCACGACATCCACCCGTCAATCAACGCTATCCTTCTATCGAATCTGTCTAAAGTTCTTAAAACCCGTCCACTTGTCAATGTTCCAATCAAATGCCTCTAAACGCATGTCCCACCCTCATAGCTTGTTTGCGTCGGAAATACGTCAAACTACGGAAGTTAGATGATCTCAAACGTCCGTTTCAGTGCGATGTTAAGCATTTGGGCCGAGCTTGGCCGTGAGACGTCTTGAGAACGGTGGAGTTCTGGGTGAGCGCCACCCGCTCGTCTTGAGAACGGTGGAGTTCTGGGTGAGCGCCACCCGCTCGTCTCCGCCAGCTGGAGGCTGGCGCTGCTCTCCTGGTCCCTCTTCAGAGAGACCCCAACGGCGTCACCTCAATCTGTACACTTGTCATATTTTCATGTCATTAACCTTTATTTAACCTGGTTTGGACCCGTTGAGATTAAAATCTCTTTTTCAAGAGCGACCTGGCCAAGAACGGCAGCAGTATAGATGGTTTCATACAGTAGCCTACACTCTCACATTAAAAACAATACATCAGTTCATAAGTGCCATTGTATAGTAAAAGTGTAGGGGAGCAATATAATCCTGATTCAATTAAAACAACCACAAGTATCAATAGAGTCTGTTTCTATAGATCTCGCCATGCCTTTAAATTCATTCAGAGTAAGTAGATGCTGGAGTTTAAGTTCATTTTGCTGCTATTCCATGCAGGTGGTGCAGAAAACATAACAGCCTTCTTACCCAGCTCAGTCCGAACTGGAACAGTAATGAAGTTCCTTCTCCATAATACAAACTAATGCACCTGTCTCTCCCTCCTCTCCACCAATCACAAACTCTCCTCCGGTGGGGGTCTAATGCACCTGTCTCTCCCTCCTCTCCACCAATCACAAGCTCTTCCTCCGGTGGTGGTCTAATGCACCTGTCTCTCCCTCCTCTCCACCAATCACAAGCTCTCCTCCGGTGGGGGTCTAATAAACCTGTCTCTCCCTCCTCTCCACCAATCACAAGGTCTCCTCCGGTGGGGGTCTAATGCACCTGTCTCTCCCTCCTCTCCACCAATCACAAGGTCTCCTCCGGTGGGGGTCTAATGCACCTGTCTCTCCCTCCTCTCCACCAATCACAAGGTCTCCTCCGGTGGGGGTCTAATGCACCTGTCTCTCCCTCCTCTCCACCAATCACAAGGTCTCCTCCGGTGGGGGTCTGATCCTGTAATCCCCAGTCTCTTCAGATCGACCACGGCGCTCGGCTAGGAAATGGACTCCCTGTCGGCGTCCCTGGGGGGGGAGGCTGCCGGATTCTGCTCTGTGGAACACAGCATGGCCAAACCTTCTGGAAGGTTCCATATGTAACACAAGCTTCTGTGTGTCCAGGCCTACATCAGACAGGGCACTCTTAGATATGTGTTGCTAGGCGGTGCTGCTGACTCTATACATGACATGATATGTGTGTCCATCTCCATGTGTGTGTGGGTGGGTGTGTCCATTCGTAGCAGGATGTTTAAACCAATCAGGAGAAACCAATACTGTTGCACACCAGAAGAGGGCAGTAGAGATTGCTCATAAACCTGCGCCGGCTACTTCACCACCTGAGTATGATCCAAACATATACGATGGAGTAAAACGAAAAAAAGAGAGAATGTAATTAAATCTAATATGGCATACAGTACCTGACTGAACGCCTGTCCGAATAAAAAAGTTTGAAGGTGTGTGCGTGTGTGTGTGTGTGTGTACGTACGCGTGCATGTGTGTTTACTCTACAGGATGGAGCTGAATTCGTGGACCTCCTTCATGGCCTGTTAGAGCAGCTTCTTTTATCACTGGGGAGTGTTTTTTGGTGAAACGCCTTAACTGGCCCTCAGCCTGCGAGAGGAGGATCTGGAGTTAAGTGATGCGAGGGCACGCTAGCTGTGATTACTAAAAGAGTCGGTCGTTCTGTTGAGCATTACAGAAAACTGAAAGAAAAATCAATATCGCCATCATTATCACTGGCACTTAATATCACAGATTAGACATGACTATCTTAATATAACAGATTATATATCACTATCTTAATATCACAGATTAGACATGACTATCTTAATATAACAGATTATATATCACTATCTTAATATAACAGATTAGACATCATATATCTTAATATAATAGATTAGACAACTCTTTTAATATCACAGATTAGACAACTCTATTTTAATATACAGAACACTTAAACCATTTCATATATTAATATTCATGAAGAAAATATGTTTCGACATTACCACAGAGGAGCAATGCATCATGGGTGGAGGACATGTTTACCATGCACCTGTTTTTGACTTGCCAACCCCCAGGTGTGTAGCACCGCACTGCTATGGATGTTAAAGGTGAGCTATCAAGATTTGATTTGATCACTAGTGTTTATGTTAGCTAGCACTGGGATAGCTAACAGCTAGCACTGGGATAGCTAACATAGTAGCCTGCTACGTAGGTCACATGTCTGTAACTAGCTATCATATTGTTGATAGTGCTAGGTTTCTTAGTATTTATTCCATGCTTAGCGCTCTGTCAAATGTTCCTACAGCTAATACAAAAACATGTGTAGCTTGATTGATTGGTTTTTTACTTCCCTCTGGAAAATGAGGGAAAACACGCCGTTTCTCTCTGTAAAGCCCATTGTTTTACTTTTGTGTATGACATGTTCTGTATGAATAAAGTTTGATTTGGTTTGATCAGAACTAATCAAACCTGTTGTTCTTCACCACTGAGGAGTGAGGAACCAGGAGCCGGAGCGGTGTGTGTTACAGGGAGATGAGGAGTGAGGAACCAGGAGCGGTGTGTGTTACAGGGAGATGAGGAGTGAGGAACCAGGAGCGGTGTGTGTTACAGGGAGATGAGGAGTGAGGAACCAGGAGCCGGAGCCGTGTGTGTTACAGGGAGATGAGGAGTAAGGAGCCGGAGTGGTGTGTGTTACAGGGAGATGAGGAACCAGGAGCTGTGTGTGTTACAGGGAGATGAGGAGTGAGGAACCAGGAGCGGTGTGTGTTACAGGGAGATGAGGAGTGAGGAGCCGGAGCTGTGTGTGTTACAGGGAGATGAGGAGTAAGGAGCCGGAGCGGTGTGTGTTACAGGGAGATGAGGAGTGAGGAGTGAGGAGCCGGAGCTGTGTGTGTTACAGGGAGATGAGGAGTGAGGAGCCAGGAGCCGGAGCTGTGTGTGTTACAGGGAGATGAGGAGTGAGGAGCCAGGAGCCGGAGCTGTGTGTGTTACAGGGAGATGAGGAGTGAGGAGTGAGGAACCAGGAGCGGTGTGTGTTACAGGGAGATGAGGAGTGAGGAACCAGGAGCAGGAGTGGTGTGTGTTACAGGGAGATGAGGACTGAGGAGCCAGGAGCTGGAGCTGTGTGTGTTACAGGGAGATGAGGAGTGAGGAGCCAGGAGCCGGAGCGGTGTGTGTTACAGGGAGATGAGGAGTAAGGAGCCGGAGTGGTGTGTGTTACAGGGAGATGAGGAGTGAGGAGCCAGGAGCCGGAGCTGTGTGTGTTACAGGGAGATGAGGAGTGAGGAGCCAGGAGCCGGAGCTGTGTGTGTTACAGGGAGATGAGGAGTGAGGAGCCGGAGTGGTGTGTGTTACAGGGAGATGAGGAGTGAGGAGTGAGGAACCAGGAGCTGTGTGTGTTACAGGGAGATGAGGAGTGAGGAGCCAGGAGCCGGAGCTGTGTGTGTTACAGGGAGATGAGGAGTGAGGAACCAGGAGCAGGAGTGGTGTGTGTTACAGGGAGATGAGGAGTGAGGAGTCAGGAGCCGGAGCGGTGTGTGTTACAGGGAGATGAGGAGTGAGGAGCTGGAGCTGTGTGTGTTACAGGGAGATGAGGAGTGAGGAACCAGGAGCTGTGTGTGTTACAGGGAGATGAGGAGTGAGGAGCAGGAGCGGTGTGTGTTACAGGGAGATGAGGAGTGAGGAGCTGGAGCTGTGTGTGTTACAGGGAGATGAGGAGTGAGGAGTCAGGAGCAGGAGCTGTGTGTGTTACAGGGACATGTTCTGGCTCGTCTGATCAGTATTCCAGGGACGACGCCGCGCAAACTGCCCTACGTGTGTCGAATAGCATGAATCACTAAGTTGTTCTGAACAAACCTGTGGAGAAAGCTGTAAATCTGAAAATTTCATGAGCGCAGGTTGAGATATACTCTCTCCTGGATCCGAACAGGGGAGAAGCAGCTGCAGTCGTAGAATTATCTCTCAGACTTTGGATGATAAGCCTTCTCTCTCTCTCTCTCTGTGTAATATGATGAAATGACCCTGAGGTCTGTCACTCGTAGGCTGCCTCTCTTAGACATGGACTAGTACCTTCCTTCCTTCCTTCCTTCCTTCCTTCCTTCCTTCCTTCCTTCCTTCCTTCCTTCCTTCCTTCCTTCCTTCCTTCCTTCCTTCCTTCCTTCCTTCCTCCCTCCCTCCCTCCCTCCCTCCCTCCCTCCCTCCCTCCCTTCCTTCCTTCCTTCCTTCCTTCCTTCCTTCCCTGTCTTGGTGTGGATGCCATTTTGCAAACGACAGTGTGTCACGGTGACTTGAGTGAACAGGTGATTGCATGGAACATATCATCCATCACACAACGTTTCCTTTTCCGTCTCTATCTGGCCCACTGTCCTCTGTGAATACTGTAGCGATTCCTCTTCCGCCATTTGAGATATCATTGTCTGATATTGCTGTCGTGTTCGGTAGGAACTATAAAAGCTGATGTGGGCTACCACTCACAGGGCCTGAGATATGAATGTTCCTACACGGCCAGGAAAACACACAGGCATATGGGGTTTTATTCACTGGTAATACACACACACACACACACACACACACACCGTGGAGAGCAGCAGCAGCTGCACTGTATTATGAACAAGCATGTGGGCTTGGGGTATCATGGACCTTTATGACCAAATAAATCAAGCATGTCTGCTTTAGAATGTCCTGCTCTGGAGTAGAAGGGCATCGGGCATTCAGAACATAGACCCGTTTATTAGGACCCAACAAGCCCAGACCGGGTGGAGGGGAACGGCCTGCTCCCACGTCACCATCACTCGGGGACAGTTCATTTTTGGGGAGTAACTCCGTTAAAATGTTAACGGGTTTGAATCAAGAATACTTTAACTAACTTTAAAGCGGCTCAATGTACTTTTTTAAACTTAAAATAACAGCTTCAAATTCATTTTGATGGTACGCTGTCTTGTAATAGGCAGAAAGTTGCCTCTTTCGTTCCCACCCCTCCCCCAAAATGCTTCTTCTTGAAATAATACGTTTGGTGTAGCGGGCCGCTATTTTCGCGGATAATCCGTTACGCTTTACGGCATTACTTCACACACCAACCTCCGCTGGCTATAGGGCTGCTTTAAAGTCTCATAATAAAGTGTGTCTATAAGGCGTTGTGTCTAAGCGGTCTTTTTCTAAGTTTGTCCTGTTAATAAGGTCAAAAGCACCCCCCCCCAAAAAAAAAATCACAAAAAATAAACGTGAAACCTTTGTTTACAGAGACATTCAAGCCAGTGGCAGGTGATTAGACAGAGAGATCAATATTAATCATTCATTAAGTGGCATCTTCCCATGTAAGAGGCGTTGATACTGTAGTAAGTCTCTCTCTCTCTCCCAATGGCTGCTTGGTTGACAGGCGGTTGATACAGTCAAAAACCTGACACTCAAACCCTGCGAGGACTTCTCTCCGTCCCTCCCCCAGTAAACCATCATCGAATCCCAGCTCCGACTGTTCACATGTCGAAGTGTCCTTGAGCAAGACACCTAACCCCAAATTGCTCCCAATGAGCAGGTTAGCACCTTGCACGGCAGCTACCGCCATTGGTGTACTGTATGAATGTGTGTGTGAATGGGTGAATGAGAGGCCATTGTAAAGCGCTTTGAGTGCCGCTAAGGTGGAAAAGCGCTATATAAGTGCAGACCATTTACCATTCACCATCAGGCTGCTAATGACTTGGCTGCCAGGTGTACCCCACGGCTAGCGATTATCAAGCTCTCTGCGAAATTACACCTTTTACCTGGAGCCCAAAACACCGACAGTGTAGTTGAAGAAGAGCATTTGAAGAACGGTGTTTTGTTTTTTTGCCCCTGCGTGACTTTGCTCTATTATTCAGCCTGAGAAATCGGGGTGGAAATTGCTTTTGCTAATGAAAATGACTTCCTGTGAAAAACAAACGAGCTGTAAAGGCATAACAACTAAGAAGCTGTTTTCGTTTCGCCGGTGCTGAAGTGGAATGAGCGTTGTTGAGCATGAATCATTTCTCCCCTCTCGGCGGCACTCCCTCTCCTGTGCCCTTTACCCAGGGTGCCGAGCGGCACTAAACCTCCACGAGAGGCACAACCTGAAATGGAGGAACGCCTCAACGTCGCCGCTTCCTGCTCTCCTCCACCCGTGATTAGAGAATTGATTTTTTTTTTTTTTTCCTCCGGTGGAGCCTGGTGTAGAAGCAGTAATAACAATTTATCTAGCCTCCTTGTTCCATTAGGGCTGAGGCAGTGGTGGAAGCGGAAGAAACCTACTGTGTTTTATGATTTATGGAACCAATTTGACCTGTGTTTATTGGGGGGGGGGCGGGGGGGGGGGTGTGTGTGTGCAGAACATGATGCAGTCATGGTGGGGAAATAGACCCACAGCCTGCTGGGCTCTGATGTGAACGAGAACATGGCTTCTCGGAGGAGATTGAAAACACGGCTTTGGGTTGATTGGAAACCAAAACATGACCCGGCCCGCTATCCTTGTTTGGCTAACCTGAGATTAGATATCCTGACCCCAACCCCCCCACCACCCCCCCCCCCCCAACTCCCATCTGGCTGCCCCCCCCCCCCCCCGTCCTCCCGACCACAGTCCCCACACACAGGACACAGTTCAATAGAGGTCAAATATTCCAACCTCGGTTCCAACTCCGCCGAACCCTCCGTCTGAGACTGAACAGTACCGTACCTACAGTCACGTCACCGTCCACCCCGACCTTGTCCTTCCAGGAATGACAGGTTTACAGAGAAGAGCATTATCATTATTGAATCTGATATTACCAGAAGACCGCAGCAGCGAAGGGACCGGGGGAGTTGAGCACGCGGGGGGGGGGGGGGGGGGGGGGTGCGGGGGGGCTACGAGCCCCAGATGCTAATCTCCATCTCCAGTTGCATGCTTGCGGGCTCCGGTCCCTGATACGTTTGGGGCCTTCGGAAAACGCTCAGCCCTCCGGGGATCCCGGGCGTACTCCTCCATGATTGGCCTTTATGGAGATGTTATGGAGATGTTTGAGCACGGTACATACCTCCCTCCACCACATCTCTCTCTCTCTCCCTCTCTCCCTCCCTCTCTCTCCCTCTCTCTCCCTCTCTCCCTCTCTCTCTCCCTCCCTCTCTCTCCCTCCCTCTCTCTCTCTCTCTCTCCCTCCCCCTCTCTCTCCTGTGGGCAGCGATAATGTGTTTAGCCGTTCGTCTTATCTCTCCCACGCCTTCCATATATGCGGCGCGTCATGTAGCATGCTAATGTTTGACACGGCACGCGTAGCATCTCAAACCGCCGCTGGCCTGATTAAAGATGGATATCGGCGGCCGGCCTGTGGCCATTTCTCCCTGCAGAACGCATTGTGTTGCCTTTGTGTACAAAACACGCTGTACGAATAAAGTTTGATTTGATTTGGAGACGCTCTGCCATTAGCTGAACAGCTACAGACTGCACCTTCTCCCTGCATGAGCAAAGACACTGAGCTGGCTAAATTATATGATTTGATCAGTTTTAGAGGATTTCTCTGAAAATCTCGGGCTGTTAATTTCAATACAATCTAAAAAAGCGAACACACAATGTACATTTTTAAGAGGTAAGGTGAGGATGGCTGGAGTTTGAAGTCTGGGTATTTTCTACCCGCGCTGCGTCCCTGTCAGCTGAAAGGTTGTACATCATCCACAGCACCCAGTGGACCCGGTCTGCTCCTCGTTTGGACCGAGACAGAGACGGAACGCGTTCCTCCCCCGGCTGATCAATAGCACACCGCCCGAGAGTTGGGCGCGGTACGATCGACCGGCGCGTCCCAGGACTAACTCAGTAATGTAAAAGTCAACACACGAACGCGCGCGACAACAGCATTCAGAACGCCACGAGTGGCTGAAGTTTATTTTTTCTTCTTTTTCTTCTTCTTCAAGTCATCGGAGGTAATGTTATACCTCCATGGGGGGGACAGCAGGAGTGGAATGGCACTGTGGGTATCATATCCGATGTACCCCCCTCCTTCTCAGAGACGCTGTGGAGCGACTTGGACCGGAGCAGCTCTCTGTAAACGCAGCCAGAATACAGATGCGTCTGGGGAGGCAGCCCCCTGCGCCCGGGCTCGCCAAACATAACACTCCACACCCTCACACCCTGGGCACTGGGCAAACCCAGCCAAGCCCTCCACCACACCCCCCCAGCAGCAGGTGAGGTTCAACTGACTGAGGGTTTAGGAGGCTGGGTACACAGTTTGGAGGCCTGGTATCTGAACGCACCTTCCGCCTGACTCCGTACATCGGTTTTTATTACCTCAGATCTGGCATCACATTAACATCACAACTAGGACCCCCCCCCCCAACACACACACACACACACTTTCTCTCCAACACCATTTTAGACTTGCCATGCAAGAGAGAGAGACCCACCAGGGACTGCTGTCATCCAGTGAGGAGGGGGACTGCGTTATCATAAATTAGGATTACTATGCACGACTGTCACTTCAAAGACAATCAAGCGAATTAGAAAACGCTTCAAGTGCTCACAAAGGTTGGAGTGACTCAGCGCTAATCCACTTTTCAATTATTTATTTATTTATTTATTTTGTTTATTTATTTATTTTGTTTATTTTTAACCACAAGTCAAGAGCATTTGACTTGATTATGTAACCACGAGGAGGGGGGTTGAGGGGGGGGGGGCAGAGGGGGGAGCTGAGGGAGAGGAGGAACAGAACAGTGATGGAGAGAGAGAGACTGGAAGAGAGACTGTAAGAGAGAGACACGGGGAGAGACAGGCCGAGGTCTAGACAGGGAAACGGATACGATACCAATAAAACATAATCCATACTGTGTCCTCAACACACACCGATGTTCATTAGCGTCTCCGCGGGGACCTGCTAATGACTCGGGGACCCGGGCGGGAGCGGAGGGGTCGTCCTCGCATGGGACCCTGGGAAGAACGCTGTCTCCTGCTCCATTTGAGGAGGAGCCATGTTGTCGTCTGAAGTGGCGTCCGTTATACATGTAGCAGTCTAAGGGTTAGAAGTATGGAACTATGACTAGGTATAATTTATGATTATACCGCGGGTTATCAGAAATATGAAGGAAAATGGATTTAATACATTAAATCAACTCGTATGGGGCACTACCCTGTTCTGTACAGGGAAACAGATCACCTTTATCAATAGTCTAATTTATCAATCTCAGTCTGAAGGAGGAGGTCTTGACTCAAGTGACCTAAAGATCATGTGATGACGCTAGGATGTGATCAAAGGTTAATAATATTTATTGAAGTTATACTAATCAATTATCAAAATAATATGAAAACAATTAAATAATAGATGGGAAAACGCATGGCAATATGAAAACACAGCAGAAATTAAAAGAATGATGTCATAGATTGTCACAGCCTATCCTAAATCCTCAATGCTTGAACACTTGGCATCACACCACATCAAAAGAGAGTGCTGGATGGCAGCCTTACGGGAGTGTGTTTGAAAACGAGGTGTCCAGAGGTTGTTGGCTCGACGAAGGAAAGAGGCACGTGACTGATGGTTGCTTGGTTTGATGCAGGGTGCAGCGCGCCTGCGCTCCCGTTGAAACAGTGATGGTAGAGTGTTTTGCGTGAAGGTTGATGTTTGCGGAGGTTAGGAGTTCAGTTTCAGAGTTCAAAAGTTGCAAATGTCTCATTCAAAACCTCTGCTCTCGCCAGAGGTGGGCCGTTTGAAGAGTTTGTGGAAATTCCTAAGACCCTGGCGTCGACTACAGAGATCTTAGCTAGCAGTTCAGCAATTCCACGGATACAGATTAACTTTCATCAACCAGTCACAGGCTTGGATCCTGGGGTTACGTGTTACTTGGAGAACACAGAACCTGAGAAAGTTGAGAGAACTTGAGAGAGAGAGAACTGTCTGGTCTCTACTTAAGAGGGCCAGGAAATGAGGCATGTCCTGTTTGAAAAGGCAGCACCCAATTGGTCACCTGGTCACACAAAGAGTGACCCCCGCTCCCGTCATAAGCGGGGAGCCAAAATTCTCTTAGGAGTCTGGAATCTTCAAAATTATCCCTGTTATGGTTTCATCAACTGATTCATAATCAACTGATTCATGATTTTGGCTTCAGGGTTGATACCTGGTTGGTTAGGTTGACTTAGCAGCATAGAACCAATTATTAACACAGTAACACTTGGTTACAAATACAATGCATCAATGCCCATATTTTATTCCCATGGATTATTCTCGTGGTGGTTGCATCACATGGTTGGGATAAAGCAATTTCACTTTATTAAAGAAACAAGGCAAAGAATCTCATTCCTTTGTCTCACTGTGTGACTGCTGTCTCACTGCTGTGTGACAGTATAATTGTGACTGGACATGTTTTGTTTGCTAATAGGTGATATTCATTCTGTTTCGAGCTTGACGGGTTAGCCGCGAACTTCATGCCGCAACGAGAGATCCCGTCTCAGGGTGGACAGCTGTTCAACTCGCCTGGAACCAGGTCCCCTGAAGCTATTTCGCCTGGCTGCCCATCGCGTTGTTGTGAACAGAATGAACACCACCTACTAGCAAACAAAACAGGTTCAGTCACAATTATACTGTTAAAACTAAGATGCCGGATATATTTGACGAAAGTAGATTAATAAGCAAGCCGCCTTTCATCATTAACTCACCTTTCCTGTCGATCTAAACTTATATTATACAGGATAATAAAGCTGAAATGCTAAAAAAAAAAAATTGGGAAAAAAGGGGGGGAAAAAGAAAACATCACAGCCAGACAGAACTGTCTGATCATCAAGGCAGCGGATGAGGCAGCGGATGAGGCGTCACACCAGCAACCGTTGACATCATCCGCTGAAGCCAGGGGGGGGGGGGATTCATCAGCTGCCATAAAGTTGAATAAAGGCACAATAAAATGATTTTCACACGGCGCCAGTCATTTCTATAAAGCCGGCATTTTTACCGCCCTGTCTTCTCTCCTCTCTCCTCTTCTCTCCTCTCTCCTCTTCTCTCCTCTCTCCTCCTCTATCCTCTCTCCTCTTCTCTCCTCTCTCCTCTTCTCTCCTCTTCTCTCCTCTCTCCTCTCTCCTCTCTCTCTCCTCTTCTCTCCTCTCTCCTCTTCTCTCCTCTCTCCTCCTCTCTCCTCTTCTCTGCTCTCTCCTCTTCTCTCCTCCTCTCTCCTCTCTCCTCTCTCCTCTCTCCTCTCTCCTCTTCTCTCCTCTCTTCTCAGTAATGGTGTCAGGGGATCTGGTTGGTGGGGGGGGGCATTCACAGCTCTGTTTTCATTTGATGACATTAGAAATTCAATTCCCAACAAATGACTTTGTGTGTGTGTGTGGGGGGAGGGGGGGGGGGGGGGGGGGCGGGGTTGGGCCGTGGGGGGTGGATTAACAGCAGTGACTTTAAGGATGCTGCGCCCTGACCCACTTGAGTCTCAGCAGCACTCATCACCAACCCCTCCCTCTCTCTCCCTCTCTCTCTCTCCCTCTCTTTCTCTCTCTCCCTCTTTCTTTCTCTTTCTCTCTCTCTCTCCCTCTCTTTACTACTCTCTCTGTCGCTCTCTCTTTCTTCCCCTCTCTGTCCTTCACTTTCTTCATCTCTCGTTTTCTCCCTCTCTTTCTCTCTCTCCCTCTCCTTCTTACTCTCTTTCTTCCCCTCTCTCTCTTTGTCCTTCAGTTTCTTCATCTCTCTTTCTCTCCCTCTCTTACTCTGTCGCTTTCTCTCTCCCCCCCCCCCCCATCCTACCTGCCGATTCATGAATCTCCTCCCACTGATTCCTCCACTTTTTCTTCCTCTTCATTTTTTAGTTTTCCGGTTGGTTGGCCCGTCGGGCGGGACAGCCGGATGGACACAGCAGGGGGCTCGGTCATTGACTTTCAACGTCCCACAGCGCCGTGGCTGCGCGCTAGCAGCTGGCCACTTTCATCTTGTCCTCTCTGCGCTGTGTGTGTGTGTGTGTGTGTTTGTGCCAGTAACATCTGCAGAGAGACTGATGACTGTGACAATGACAACACCGGCATCGTTTCTCACCCTTTAGTGACTTCGGTTGCTAGGTAAGTAAGTAAGATATTCCCGTTTCATGGGTAGAAGTACCCATAGTACTCACTCTTGCTTGACGACTGCATACTGTACATGCTCCAGGCACAGCTGTAGATCTCTCCTGTACAGTAGGATATACATGACAGCCGAACACGAGGCGTCGCTTCTCTGGGATACGTCTCTCCCACCTCCCCTCTCTCCTCCGTACGGGCGATGACACTCTGTCAGCTGTCCTGTTTGCTGTTAAGCAGGGCCGGGTTACCGGTCGACGCACACTTGTAGCCCCGGAGCGTGAAATGAATACTCTCACTTTTTCTCTCCGTCCCAAACAAGGCTTATTAAGGGCCCGATGCGCCGTAAATCTGCTGCTACTCTCTTTTTCAATTTCTCGCTTCAGCGAGTAGCCCTGCCCCCACAGGGGACCCCGGTCCACAGGAAATACCTCAGAGTGACATCACACACGCGGCGAGCGACATGGAGCGCAGTGATGAGATGGAGAGAGAGAGAGAGAGAGAGAGAGGGAGAGCGAGGGAGAGAGAGAGAGCGAGAGAGAGAGTGTGGCGGAGGCGGTTGGCGACTGACCAGAATGGTTATTTAATCACCTCTGAGATGTGGAGATTCCATCTTAAAGAAAGAAAGAAACCACCCAAAGTGCGCCTCAACTACCCCGGAGGGACGTCCGGGGACAGTGGCTGATGATCCTGGCTGTGGGGAAAGCGCCGTCGTGTCCCTGTTAACGATGAGGTTCTTCTGCAGCTAATGAACGCCCCACCCTTGAGATTACAAAGTGTGCCCTTGGAACCGGTGTGAAGTTCGACGGCCTCCAGTTAATCTCGTCAGGCCTCGGGGCGGCGGCGGCGTCGTCGGCGGTGACAGGTGGTCCTCGGCCGGGGGGCAGGAGGGCGGGGGGCGCCAAGACGCCGTCAGTCATGGTGACAAAGGTGACATTAGCGCTGGATCCCGCCTCGAGGGAAAGGGCGGTGGCACAACATGGTCATCTTTTAATGGTGGTTACCCGGGTCAGACAGGCAGGCCCACACACACACACACACACTCACACACACACTCCAATACACCTATTTTCAGATACTTAAAACTGGTTTGCAAAAAACTGGATAATAGGTGCCCATGGGTATGCCTGTTGAATTGCCCATAGCTTCCTCTCGGTCTCGAACATTACCGAGCGCCTGACAGAAATAGGACCCGGAGGGTGTGTGGAGCGGTTCAGGGAGACCTGCCGGGAACGCCAGGAGCCCCTCGACACAACGACCCCCCCGGAGCGATAGGAAGACAACGGCCATTACTTACAGTAGCTCCTCCATTTCCTCTCCATCAACATGCTCCTGCGACCTCCACGGACCCACCGCGGCGGCGGCCATTACCGATGGCGTATCGTCGCGCGTCTCTGGGCGCTGGTTAATGCGTCCGCGGGGAAGCGCTTAGCTCTGCGTCGTGCTGACAGCGCTGACCTTTGGCTGACCTTTTCTACAGTATGATTTGTCTAAATAAAACATTTCACCACAAGGAAACAGAATTTACACAAAAACGTGAGGATGAATTTTTTGTGTGAATTGCTGTTCACTGGTAGCTGGCTTGTGGGTAATTTTAATTTTAGGTGCACAGAGAGTGTAGCCAGAAGGAACTGGCTGAAACATGAAGTTTTTATAGAAGAGGCTCTGATGGATTATGGGTAGGCAAACCCACAGCAAAGCAGCAGGAGCACAACAACATTTAGGGTATAGTGAATGTTATTCCAACCAAATATTTCACATGAATCAGAATCAAGACAGCGCTGGAATCAGAAGGGCTTTATCTAAAGTGTGTTCTCTGGTGTGTGATTAATGCAACGAGGTTGGTCTGTCTGCAACCCAATACCAGACACAAGAACAAACAACGATGTAAACAAAAAAACAACAACAAAATACTACTGAGTGTGCTGGGGGGTTTTCATGGCTCACAAGAACATAATATTTAGATGAATAATTGATGACATGCAGAAAAGCTAAATCGTGCATAATTCACCATTAATAATAGTCGCTTTTAGAGGTGCCTTGTTTATCAGCCTCAAACAGCGCATGTTCTTTTGCGTAATAATTTGTCAATTATTCAAACACTTTAAGAATGACATCTTGATTTTGACAGAGCGTAGCTGCCACTGCTCTGTCTGACTTACAGCACAAAACTCATAGAACATCACACAGGGCTGCAGAATGGATCTATATAGGAAGAGAAAAACCACAAGGATAAATAGGGAACCGCAAATACTGCAAATACCGCAAACCGCAGATACTGTGGTATCTTTATTCTCTTTGTACCCACCATGCCTACATACTGTGTGTGTGTGTGTGTGTGTGTGTGTGTGTGTGTGTGTGTGTGTGTGTGTGTGTGTGTGTGTGTGTGTGTGTGTGTGTGTATATATATATATATATATATTGTTTTCATTTAGATTTTCATTCTGGATTTCGTGATGGACTAGGACACAGTATAGTCCCAGTGCTTCACAGCTGCAGGCAGGCCTAGACCATCACACACATTTGGCTCTTTCTGAGGGCCGATGATGGAAGGGTGATATGACAGAGAGAGGCCCCGTCCCCACGCGCCCTAATACTACATTTCCATATTCCATTCCACTGGAGAAAACACATTTGAATGAGAAGGAATGGAATTGTGTGTGATGTTAGATACGGAGGGAATGGTATAATTTGAGCTGTGTGGTGGCGGCAGCCTCCGGAGGGACTGAGGTGACGTGTTGGAAGAGGGTGAGATTGGCTACATCATCTAGGGGCTGTGGGGTATTATTCCTGCTCCCCCCGCGCTCCTCGGTTCTGCACGGGTCCATGTGTGGAAACACTAATAATCAGGTGTTGCATTAAGAGACTAAAATAGGACTTTTTTTCATTATCTGCAGAAGGCAATTACAGAAGATGTCTTCTGAGGTGTTTGAGGGTGACTGTCTCATGCTCATGAACATACCGCTAAAAAAAATACAGTTCATCCCTGTCAAAACAACAACAAAAACACCTTCACAGGGAACATCAAAAACATGCAGGGGATGCAAAGGATTCTGGGAGGGAATACTGACAGACACATCCTCCCAACCTTCCACTCTCAAAATTCTAAACCCACATTCAATAACAGTCTATGTTTCTTTGAATGCCGTTTGAAAACAATGGTTGGAGGAAAGGAAAAAACAGGATGAAGTTGTGAAAAGTTTGGGCTGATCTAACTGGGTGTTAACTCTGGTGTAGGCATCTGAGTTGTGAGGGGTGTCGACCAGAAGACTGGGAGAGCCATGTGCTGCCCCCCTCACGGACCTGGGTGCTGGACATCCTCTCTCTCTCTGCTGGTCACTTTGTTACAGACTGGTACATTATAGAGAGATCAAGACAGAGAGATTTCTTTATTTGTCACATGTAACGTGTGGGTACAGTTACAGTGAAATGTTGCTGCCGAATCCATACACAATAACAGATAGACTCCGATACTCAATTTACAAATAACAAATGTACAAGTTAGAAATGTACAAGTTACGCAATATGTACCACTTATCCAGTATAAAATAAGGGTAAGAAATATATATATATAGATATATATAGATAAATATAGATATTGGTCTGGATGGATTATGTACATGCTATATATGGATATGAATAAATAAGTAACCGGGGGGTTATGTACATACAGCTATAATAAATAAGTTTAATGAGTAGAAGCTCCGTCGAATCTGATGGGACGCTCTAAATGTCCTCAGTTGTCTGAGGTGGTCCAGTCTCTGACCTGCTTTCCTCACCACAGAGTCTGTGTGTGTGTTGACCATGTCAGGTCCTTGGTGATCTGGACGCCAAGGTTCCTGAAACGTAAATGTGACGTATGACACCCAAACCCCAGCTGGGGAAGAGGAAATTATGCACAAAGAAACTTCTTTTAACAGCCAGAACACATTGACAATGATGGAAATGTCCTTAAATCAAAAGGCTTGAGAGTGTTAGCACATAGTGGCTATTTCAGTGCTAGTATATCAGTATCAAGTGGGTCATAGAGCTAAAACACTCAACTGCATTATGTAAGAATCTGATTCAAACATGACACATTTGTGAGACACTTGTACTGATAAAATATTGAGTGTTACAATAGAGCCAACTTCATCTTACATGTTTCCCAACCCCCAGATTAGCATCCAGATTAGCCTTCAATCAATTGATGCTAAAATACCCCGTTAGCCTGGTAATCTCCCCCCTGCTGCTCATCTGACGTGTAGGATCTACAGTAGCACGCTGTCAGTGTCTGGACCACCGCCCTGGTCTTCCTCCACAGTCCCACACATCATCAATCAGGACACTGTGAAGGACTAATAGACCCTCGGCGGCCATTACAAATCAGAGGGGCCACACTGACAGATGGAAGGGCCCAAACAAACAACGGCTGGCCCATCCTCACCGCGCTCCAATCACTCAACGCGCTTAGATAATGTCGAACGCGGGTGTTTGATGACCTGCTGTGCGGTGATTGATTGATATGGTCTGAGTGGGCTCAGGAAATGGGAGGTTTGTCCCATTGGATCTCCGAATCTCTTTCTGAATGTGCAATTGGAAATTTCAGACGGATCAATTTCCTTTTTTTACCAATACGGAAACAATTACTCGCTGTGTTTGGGAATGTGCTTGTTCAATTAGACCTCATTAATGTGAGTAATTGGCCATTCTGTATCCCAGGATCACAACTGGTCAATTGCTGTTAATCCCGCCCCCTGATATCCAAATTACCTTTGTTAATTGTACCCAATCAATAGACATTACCCAATTACATTACACATTATTGGAAAGGAATTCATGCTATGCAGGGCGCATACTGAGTCAAAGTAACTCATTTTTTTTGTGTTTCTGCAGCTTTTCCTATGAAAGCAAGACTGACTAAGTGCATTCATATCCCCACGGATAACATTGTGCTCTTTGGACAAAGCATGTCCTCATTTTCAAAGGGAGAGAAATGTCACAGAATGAATTATTTGTTCTCTGCTTTTGTCTAGAGCTCAGAGCTGTACTCTATTCCGCTTGCATAGCAGCCAACTATAACAGGATGACCTTCTTTGAAGTTTTCTAGCATAGCTTATATGGGAAATTAGTTTGTTATGCTTTGGTGTCGAATAAGACTTTGGTTTAGCAAACAACTACACCCAGAGATTATTTTGAAAGTGCAGAGTTGGGTGATGAGCTAACAGTCATTACCCAGTCTGTACTCACAGCTGGTGCCAACCACGGACCTGGCCGCGGATTAAACCATCTGGCCGCGGATTAAACCATCTGTCAGGAAGAGATGGGCAGTGCCAGGCTCCGACGGGCCGTAAGCAGGAGCACCAGAGAGGTCAGCCGAGAGGAGAGCTGTGGGCAGTTAATGTCCCTCTGGCGCACTGTAGTACCCAGAACCTCCGTGACCAGCGCTCTACAGCTGTGGAGGTTTGGGTTAGCAAAACAAACCCACCTACACCATTCACAAGTTCCGTCTCAAACTGACAGATTGTCTCTGGTCTGTAAACAGCTGCCAAACATAACTGTCTCAAAACTATGTTGGGTATATGTGTACTTTATTCCATTCACACTCCCTGAGTGAAAATACAGTGTTTACATGGCATGGTTTTGTATTTTAAAAGCAGCCATCCAAGACAGAAGACAGGACATCTGTTGTGGAATCTCTGACTGAACACTTCATTTCCAATTCACAGACTACACATCTGTGATTTTATTACCACGGACACTAATTAGTGTCCCCTTGCTCTTTATCACTGTGTTCTGTCGTTTAATTAGTAATGCGGATGGTCCTGCAGGATGAAGGCGGAGGTGTTTTGACTCGGGCGTTTAGGAGGCGGTGAGTAAAGGGTGGCGCTCTGGCTCAGGGCCCGACGGGGCCCCGTTATCTGCTGGGCCTCTCATCTTAGGGCCTCCTGTTATCTACCGTATTTATACTGCTGAGCAGAATGATTAATTAAAATCCTTACGCCCGCAACCAAAACAGACACGCACACACACACACACACACACACAGGCAGTTGTCTGAGCAACACTGCTAGAACTGTCACAACAACTCCCCCTCTCTCTCAGATCTGAATGGCTGTTTACCTTAATTTGTCACTAGTAGCCCATAGTGTGTCTCCTTGGCAAGTATGGCTAAGTTGCAGGATGAACAACAAGCAGAGTTGGGAGGATTGGGCTACTGTCAAAATGGATGCCGTTGCAGATTCCCCATTACCTGTAGGTTCATTTATCTGCTACGCTGCGGCCACAGCCAAGGACAAGACCAGCATGCACTATGTCATCTGCGAGAGGCTGATTGGCTGTGACCTGCCACCCGTCTATAAAAACCCATCTTCAATTATGTATTGTAATTTTTAGAACCAAATGTACTCTCTGTTCTTGGCATCTCTGTTGGACACAGTCCATATTTTCTGCATTTTTCCCAAATCAAATTAATTTTTACCACAGGGTTTCGGGGCTAGACACATCAGACCTACAATACAAAAAAGCCGACACAAGCAAATAAAAAGTCTTATTAATGTAATCTGACTTTTCGTTTAAAGGCCATAATATTGAAATTTAAAGCCTAATTTAAAGCCTAATTACCTAACGCAGTTACATGTAATGTGTTACTCTGCAACCCTGACAACAAGACAGACATTTCCTCTGGGAATATGTAGCAGGCTAACTTGTTCATCTTTCTGCAAGGCAGAACAGCACAGAATGTCTCTCTCTGTCCCCTAACCCCAACCCATGCTCTGTTATTGCATGAATTACCATTTTGGGATGATCTGTTCTTTATGGTTTATGAAAAATTCATTGATTTCACTGTTGAGATTCTGGGAACAGGATGCACAAACAATAACATTCTAGGTTGGGTAGGCCTACCCTAAAGGTTCCTGAAATGCTACTAAAGGTTCTGAAAACGTCCTGGGAATAACCTAAATGGGACCAAAAAATAATATGATAGGTTGGTCCCCTAAAGGTTCCTGTAATGTCACTAAAAGGTTCTGCAAACGTTATAGAAACATAGTGTCAAAACCTAGAGGGAACGTCCTATGGTTCCCTAAACGTTCCCACAATGTCCTGAATGTTCTCAAAATAGCACCCCCCTACCCTTTAGGGAACTGGACCGTCCGTAAATGTTCTGGGAATGTTACAAGGCGACGTCCTTTACACCAGTGGGAACTTCTACAGGTATGTACAATTTCGAGCTGAGAAGTCATGCAAACGTTATGGAAACGCAGTGTCGAAACCTAGAGGGAACGTCCAACTAATGGTCCCCTAAATATTAAATCCTGAATGTTCCCTAATAACCATAGGGACCCGGACATGGTGACCATCCAGGGATGCTCTGAGAACGTTACAAGGCGACCTCCACACCAGTGTGAACGTTCTCACAGCATTCTGGAAATGTACAATTTCTAGCTGGGAAGATTGAAGTCTACCTTGAATTGAGGAGGGCAGAGTGACCAAGTCTGATTGAAACTATAAATTGAGTTCATCTTGAAAAAGACAATAGCCTACAGAACTTTGAGGGAGAGTGGAGTCGGCCCTTAATTGAGTCCAGTTTGTGCCTGGCTTTCAGTGAGCAGAGTCCAGATGGGTTGAGTCTGAAACAATTACAGTACCTCTGATTGAGAACTTAATTAAAAAGCTACAACATTCCATTTGCTTTAAAATAGGTTTTGATGGAAAGGTACCTATTTGTCACTAAGTGATTTAATTGCACTGAACAAATCATATCTTGCTGAAACACATTTCTTTATCATTATCTGCCCATTTCCTTCAACACAGGAAGCATAATGTGCATTTTCTGTCTGCAGAATCGTGATTAAAGGAAACAAGAGGGTTTGTTTTGGTTGCTTGAGAGATTTTAATCACATTATTTCACCTCAGAGCTCCGCAGAGCTCCCGGTGAGCCGGTGTGGACGTGCGGTCTCCCAGGAAGACCCCGCAGTGCAACAGCGCCATCTAGCGAGTCATAAGAGATTGGCAGCCACTGCTTTAATTGGTCGAGCACGCATCACATATACAGTAGCCTACGGTTTAATACTCCATTTTCTGCAGCATTGCCCAGCGTTATGGATGATAGAGATATCATCCTATACATCCCCCTAACTCTCTCTCTCTCTTTCTCACCCCCTCCCTCCCTCCCTCCCTCTCCTTCATCCAGCCCTTCAGTCAGTCCCACTAGACAGGACACCTCATCCAGATGGTATACTAGGATGGATGATGGTTATAGAGCTGGCGCCCACACTAAGGGCTGACTAGCTAATGCCTGTGTAGCCTCCTTCACACCTGCTGCTCTCTCTTCTCCAGGCCGAGCGTCAGAGTCTTCGCCAAAACCGCTACTGCTTTGGTTTTAACTCACTATGAACATGGTCAAGACATTTTCAACTGCAAGCAAAGCAACGCCCCAAACTATTCTGTGGTCACCTGTCTTGGCACTGAGGGATGATGATGTAAGGTAAACAGAACTATAGGGGCGTCTGCTCCCTACTGATACCCAAGCCAAAGCCCCCAGCCCAGGCGTTGGACGTGATAAGGTTCTGCAAATGTGTTAATCCCCTCAGCAGTGGTCAAAAAAAGTAGTCCTCCCAGTTGTATCACTAGCTGTCACGTTTTAGTTTAAGTTTGTTGAATAAAAATAAATAAAAAATATTGTAAATAAATAAATCAAATTAAAGGGACAGTGAACAATGATCAACGTTTCAATAAAATGTCAACCCTGGACAGGTGATTGTGCGTCATCAACACACGCCTTATTGGACATGCTTCAACACTAACGAGAACCCTATAGACACTAACTCACTCCCATTGGCTACTATGCTCCACCCATACAGCTTGCTGCAGTCATCTGCCCAATGTGTCCAGTCTGGCCGCTGTAGTGAGCGCAACTCCAAAACACCAACACTCATGTCCAAAAAAGCCATTTGTAGTTGAGATCACTGAGTATCATGCTGGCTTCTCACCCTCCCTTTTATAGCCTCCATGGCAGCCGGTGTCCAGTGTGTGTGTGTGTGTGACCATCATTAAAAATTTACACCATCTCTCTGAACAGAGTAGCTACCTGACAAGCCCCTCGTGCTCACTCGATAGCAGTCATTTAAGGATTGGGGTCAGGGTTGGCCCGGCTATTGGGTTCCTGGTTCGGGCTGCACATTAATTTTTCAAAGCTCGGTTACATTCACCACCACAGACGCCTCTTAACAGACGTCTCCATGGCCGTACACTCGGTTCTCTGTTTCTGCAACTCTATATGAAACATTGCAGACTAAAACCAACACTGACTACAGCAACATGGCGTTCAGGATGGCTGTACTTGTTCAGTTACTGTTAGTAATTGGCAAGGCTGTTTCTAGAAAAGGTAAGTTGGCGTGTTTTGGATGCCCGCACGGCCTTGTGGGATAGGTTGCCCTCAACAACATTGTTTTGTGTGACAGGGAACGTAGTTGAGTGTTCATGTTTAGTGTGATCTTTTGATACATTAATCAAATCATTCAATAGAAAATAATTTTGAAAATAGAAACATAAGTTGTCTATTGATCTATGAGCTATCTAGAATGTGAAAGCAAATGATTCATTTTAAACAACATGGAATACCTCAATATCGTGGTTTGTAATTTTATTTACAAACCAGAGTCAAAGTGTTTCACAAAATTAGTAGCCTACACGTGGTTGACGTATCCTTTTGTCAACTTTAAGGTGTCAAGTGTGGCGGAATCCTCTCCGCTTCCTCCGGGAACATATCCAGCCCGAACTTCCCCGGCCTGTACCCCTTCAACATCGACTGTGTCTGGCTGGTCGTGGTGGCCGAGGGCTCCTCCGTCCTGCTCACCTTCCAGCACTTTGAGCTGGAGTACCACAACAGCTGCTCCTACGACTACATTAAGATCTACAACGGCATCTCCGAGGACGAGGGCAACCTCTTGGGGACGTTTTGTGGCGACGTGTCCCCGCCGCAGTTCACGTCCTCCTGGAACGTCATGTCTATCATCTTCCACTCGGACCGCCATGTGGCCCACAGGGGCTTCTCTGTCGGCTACAGGAAAGGTGACCTCTGCGTGGACATGCTAATAGTGAATCGATCCATGTCACTGGAAAGCTGCCGTGCTCATGTTTATGTCTTGTAACCCACTTCGTAATGTAACTTGCTGTGACGTTGGGAGGAATTGGAGTCCCTATATTTGCAGTTCTGCACAATGCAGAACTGATCAAGTATGATGCATGTTGATGCCTGATCTGATGGATGAATTAGACTGTGATCAGAGCTGGGCAAGATGCTGTGTTGAGTAACCCCACCCCGCCTCTCTCTCTCTCTCTCTCTCTCTCTCTCTCTCTCTCTCTCTCTCTCTTTCTCTCTCTGTAGATATGTGTGGTGGGGTCTTGACTGGTCTCTCTCTCTCTATAGATATGTGTGGTGGGGTCCTGACTGGTCTCTCTCTCTATAGATATGTGTAGCGGGGTCCTGACTGGTCTCTTTCTTTCTAGATATGTATGGCGGTCTCCTGATTGGTCTCTCTATCTCTAGATATGTGTGGCAGGGTCCTGATTGGTCTCTCTATCTCTAGATATGTGTGGCAGGGTCCTGATTGGTCTCTCTATCTCTAGATATGTGTGGCAGGGTCCTGATTGGTCTCTCTATCTCTAGATATGTGTGGCGGGGTCCTGACTGGTCTCTCTCTCTCTCTGTGTAGATATGTGTGGCGGGGTCCTGACTGGTCTCTCTCTCTCTGTGTAGATACGTGTGGCGGGGTCCTGACTGGTCTCTCTCTGTGTAGATATGTGTGGCCGGGTCCTGACTGGTCTCTCTGTGTAGATATGTGTGGCGGGGTCCTGACTGGTCTCTCTCTCTCTGTGTAGATGTGTGTGGCGGGGTCCTGACTGGTCTCTCTCTGTGTAGATATGTGTGGCCGGGTCCTGACTGGTCTCTCTGTGTAGATATGTGTGGCCGGGTCCTGACTGGTCTCTCTGTGTAGATATGTGTGGCCGGGTCCTGACTGGTCTCTCTGTGTAGATATGTGTAGCGGGGTCCTGACTGGTCTCTCTCTGTGTAGATATGTGTGGCGGGGTCCTGACTGGTCTCTCTCTCTGTGTAGATATGTGTGGCGGGGTCGTGACTGGTCTCTCTCTGTGTAGATATGTGTGGCGGGGTCCTGACTGGTCTCTCTCTGTGTAGATATGTGTGGCGGGGTCCTGACTGGTCTCTCTCTGTGTAGATATGTGTGGCGGTCTCCTGATTGGTCTCTCTATCTCTAGATATGTGTGGCGGGGTCCTGACTGGTCTCTCTCTGTGTAGATATGTGTGGCCGGGTCCTGACTGGTCTCTCTGTGTAGATATGTGTGGTGGGGTCCTGACTGGTCTCTCTCTGTGTAGATATGTGTGGCGGGGTCCTGACTGGTCTCTCTATCTCTAGATATGTGTGGCGGGGTCCTGACTGGTCTCTCTCTGTAGATATGTGTGGCGGGGTCCTGACTGGTCTCTCTCTCTGTGTAGATATGTGTGGCGGGTCCTGACTGGTCTCTCTCTCTGTGTAGATATGTGTGGCGGGGTCCTGACTGGTCTCTCTCTGTGTAGATACGTGTGGCGGGGTCCTGACTGGTCTCTCTCTCTATAGATATGTGAGGCGGGGTCCTGACTGGTCTCTCTCTCTGTGTAGATATGTGAGGCGGGGTCCTGACTGGTCTCTCTCTGTGTAGATACGTGTGGCGGGGTCCTGACTGGTCTCTCTCTCTGTGTAGATACGTGTGGCGGGGTCCTGACTGGTCTCTCTCTGTGTAGATACGTGTGGCGGGGTCCTGACTGGTCTCTCTGTGTAGATATGTGTGGCGGGGTCCTGACTGGTCTCTCTCTGTGTAGATATGTGTGGCGGGGTCCTGACTGGTCTCTCTCTGTATATATGTGTGGCGGGGTCCTGACTGGTCTCTCTGTGTAGATATGTGTGGCGGGGTCCTGACTGGTCTCTCTCTGTAGATATGTGTGGCGGGGTCCTGACTGGTCTCTCTCTCTCTAGATATGTGTGGCGGGGTCCTGACTGGTCTCTCTCTGTGTAGATATGTGTGGCGGGGTCCTGACTGGTCTCTCTGTGTAGATATGTGTGGCGGGGTCCTGACTGGTCTCTCTCTCTGTGTAGATATGTGTGGCGGGGTCTTGACTGGTCTCTCTCTCTCTCTCTCTCTCTCTCTAGATATGTGTGGCGGGGTCCTGACTGGTCTCTCTGTGTAGATATGTGTGGCGGGGTCCTGACTGGTCTCTCTCTCTGTGTAGATATGTGTGGCGGGGTCCTGACTGGTCTCTCTCTCTGTAGATATGTGTGGCGGGGTCCTGACTGGTCTCTCTCTCTGTAGATATGTGTGGCGGGGTCCTGACTGGTCTCTCTCTGTGTAGATATGTGTGGCGGGGTCCTGACTGGTCTCTCTCTCTCTAGATATGTGTGGCGGGGTCCTGACTGGTCTCTCTCTGTGTAGATATGTGTGGCGGGGTCCTGACTGGTCTCTCTCTCTCTAGATATGTGTGGCGGGGTCCTGACTGGTCTCTCTCTCTGTGTAGATATGTGTGGCGGGGTCCTGACTGGTCTCTCTCTGTGTAGATATGTGTGGCGGGGTCCTGACTGGCCTGTCGGGCGTCATCTCCAGCCCCGGCTACCCTCAGGAATACCTCAACAACGCCGACTGCTCCTGGACCGTCCACGTGTCCAACCGCAGCGTGGTCAGCCTGGTGTTCCTGGACTTCCAGCTGGAGAAAAACGAAGGGTGCAACTTCGACTTCGTGGCCCTCTTCGACGGTCCCACCATCACCCACAAGCACCTGGGGAACTACTGTGGCACAGAGAAACCTCCAAACGTCGTCACCACCTCGAACCAACTGCTGGTGGTCTTCAAGTCCGACTTCAACATCGGGGGAAGGGGGTTCAAGGCGTACTACTACTCAGGTAGGATGGTGGGAATCTATCGGAGTGCTTCTACGATCCAGGCCTCTAAAAATGACAATGTTCAAGATTCAAGAAAATCTGTCCTGATGAAGGTCTAACCGAAACGTTGGCAGATTAAAAGCAGAGAAAAAGGGCGTGCGGGAGTATGTCGTTTTTCATTTGAAACGTTTAAGGGGATTTACTCCCAGCAACACAACATTGTGAGAGTGTGCATGTTGGTAATTTCACTAAGATTCAAGAGGTTTCACGTGATCTGTTATTGCCACTTGAACAACTGTGGATATGTTCTGTCAGGGGAATGCCAGCAGTTCCTAACCGCAGTGAACGGCAACTTCACCAGTCCGCATTACCCCAACATCTACCCCAACAACATCAACTGCCACTGGACCATCAGCCTGGCCGAGGGCTACCGGATCAAACTCTTCTTCCCCGTGGTCGAGCTGGAGGACAGGAACAGCCTGTCGCACGATTGTGACTACGATTCCGTCGCAGTGCATGATGGGAGCAGCCAGGCGGACGCCCTGCTAGGACGCTGGTGTGGCTCTGAGCACCCCCCTTCTCTGATCTCCAAGGGCAATAGTCTGCTGGTCGTCCTCAGCACTGACAGGAACTCGGCACACAAGGGCTTCGCCGCCTCCTACACCGGAGGTGTGTGTCCGCCTTATGACTGTTACGCTTACTATTTAGTTTTTAAAAAGTCAAAAAAAAGATTTTTGCTTAAATATCCGGAGTGACAGTGTCCTCTAGTCTGGACTAGGGCTGCTGTCACAATATCAACATTTTCACAATACGATTATCATGTCCAAAAATATCATGACGATATTATTTCGATATCTATAGCAATCATTAAAAAAAATGTGGCCACTTAAAATTAATCTTTAACTTTATTTGCTCCGTTTGTTTGATTTCTCTTCAAAACAACATGAAGTTGCCATGTAGTCTACTGGCTTTAAAAACAACCATGCGCATTTCACGGTTTTCTAAGGTAATTTTCCTCATTGAATTTCCTTCTCACGATATATCATTATTGGATTATTTACGTTATATTAGTATTTTCATTTTTTTTAAATACCACGACTATCACAAAACTGGTATATGGACCAGAGGAGGCTCTGGTCAATAGTGTAGCAGCAATTTATGTAGCCTACAACAAACTAAGATGAATAATAAGTAACCATAGTAAACATAAAATAAACTTAAAATAACAGTAAAAATATAAAATAAACATAAAATAAAAGAAAAAATATAACTCAATGAATGCAAATCTTATGGCTGATATCCCACTTGTATCTCCACTGTATGTCTACCACACACCTTCCCCCCTCCCCTTTTCAATCCCAGTGGTCCCGGTGAACATCAGCTGCACGCGGACCGAGTTCTCCATCCAGATCTCCCAGCAGGCTGTGCCCCAGCTGGAGCGTGAGAACATCTACCTGGGGAACCCCAGCTGCACCGCCCAGGTGACGGCGACCACGTACAAGATACTGGCCCGCTTCGTCAACTGTGGTACGGCGGGCCAGGTAACTACCCCCCCTCCTCCCCCACGCCCCTGGCCAACCCCCCTCCTCCCCCACACCCCTGGCGAACCCCCCTCCTCCCCCACACCCCTGGCCAACCCCCCTGCTCTCCCACCCCCCTGGCCAGATCACACCTTTAGTGAGCGTTTCCTATTACCATCAAATCAAATCAAACTTTATTTGTATAGCACATTTCATACACAGAGACAACACAATGCACTTTACAGAGAACAATGGGGGGGGGGGCAAAGGTCTCACCCCTACATATTCCAGAGGGAAGAAAAAAAAAGAAATTTCACCCGGGGACCAGAAAAGTGAGCTGTAAAAATTATTCTGACCTCTCTCAACGAGACGATCATGCAAGCTCCTGGAAAATGTTTGTCTATTGGCTAAGAACATATACAGAGCAGTAAACATGGGCTAGATACCTCATAAGAGAGACATGACTAACAGTAGAGCGCACAAATAGTTACCATGTGTGGAACATGTCTCCTCCTATTGAAAGTGAGAAGGTCTATATCGACCCATTGGTATAAAATGTAGTGAATTTGTTTAGTTGCCGGGAACAACTGTAGCCCAGGCCCTGAGGACAGAACGGTGCCTGTCTGGCTGGGAGGTCTCCTTTGGGAATCATCAGCACCATATACCAACATGAGATAGATGAGATACGAACATGAGATACGGCCAAGGTCGCCTGTGGGCCTAAACTAGGGACATTTGTAGCAGTGCTGCTTGTCATGCATTGCCCGACAAAGAATGAGTTACTAACCATCACCTACTAGTTAGTGGGAGGGAGATGTTCCAGGCGTAACAGACCTCTTCAGTGTTGTGATAGTATAAAGATGTCTGCCTGCAAGCACTCTGACCGTGTGTTATGACTGTTTCCCTGCCAGCGTGCAAAGATTGAATAAACAGACGTGGACTTGTCAAGGTTGAGTACCTCATACTTTATTGGTCGTGCAAATGGTAATGATCAGATTTCTCTTAACGCAGAAACGCCGGAACATCACCATGCTGGTGAACACGCTCTACATCGACTTCTCCGACGGAACGCAACAGAACCTCCAGGAGTACGAGGTGCAGTGCGACGCCCAGCGGAAGGTGGCCACGGTGTCCATCATCTCGAAGGAGGAGCGCCAGCGGCTCAACGAGCTGGCGCGCGAGGCGGAGAGTGTCACCAGCGAGGGCGGAGGGGAGGCGGACTCGGAGCCTCACGACCCCAGCGATATAGTCTTCATCAGCATCTGTGTGCTGGCGGTCATTCTCATGGTGATCGCCATCGTGTGGCTGGTCCTGCTGTAGACTGATCCTCCCCCCCTCCCCCCCTCTCTCGACTACAGTACATGAAGAGGTTTATAGTGAAAAGTGTCTGTAAAAATGTATTTTTGTAAAAAATATAAATAAATAACTAAAAATGATATATGCCAATCAGGATGAGTAACAAAAAAAACAACTTCATAGTCATCTTAATTCTTGGCACAACAGAATGCTAAAAACACTAGATCAACTAGGTTAAAGGTTCAACATTTACCACATTAATACGATGAGGAATAAAATCTAGTACACACTCAGATTTCCTTGACAGATTTTTGAGAAAATCCAAGATCTACGTCCGAGTTCCTAGTCTCTGACATATCGATATGACGAGTCTTAATGGAGGCATTTTGACACGGAGGTTATTTCTTGTGGTCGGAGACAAGATGGCTGACTGACGTCTGTCCGTTCTTGACCTGCAGTCTGACCTCGGGCTTGTGTCTGAAGGCGAAGACCAACGCCCTCACCGTGCGCCTGTATGAGCCGCTGACCAACCTGGCGCTCTGATGGAAAACCTCTCTCTCGATGTTGTCAACCAGCCCGCAGTCCACCTGAGAGGGTTAAATCATCCACACACGTCAAACAACTTACTGTACATGCACGGTCAACATCTAGGCTAGTGCCGCATGGCATTGTTGTTATTTAGTGCATGAAACTTATTTTCCTAACGTGTGAACAGGGTAAATGGTAAATGGACTGCACTTATATAGCGCTTTTCCACCTTAGCGGCACTCAAAGCGCTTTACAATGGCCTCTCATTCACCCATTCACACACACACTGCCATGCAAGGTGCTAACCTGCTCATTGGGAGCAATTTGGGGTTAGGTGTCTTGCTCAAGGACACTTCCAACATGTGGACAGTCGGAGCTGGGATTCGAACCGCGGACCCTTTGATCATTGAACGACCCGCTCTACCAATTGAGCTACAGCCGCCCCCTAAGAACTACCCTGGCTTTCAGAACCCAGAGAATTCTCTCACCTTCATCTCCAGTGCTTCGGCCATGAGTCGCCTGGCGTTGCTCCTCAGCGCCTCTGACCGTTTGTCGCTGCGGACCTCGATGGAGGGCTTGTTAGCGTTCTCTTCTACGAACGTCCTCCACTGAGTGTAGACCTCCGCTGCCAACGACTTCACCTCCGGGTCTGCGTGCTGCTTCCGCGTCCTGTTGACCGTGTGACCTTACAGAGAAAAGCTTGTAAGAAGACCTTCTAACTATAAACTCAGGGGGTTCTTCTGGGCGGTTTTAACATTGAACAAAATGAGTCAAAGTGACGTGATGGGTTATGAAGTAAGTTCTCTGTTTAAATGAATGAATACTAAAGAGACAGACAGGGTAGGTGATCCATACCTATCTTTGTTGACTTCAGCACCTCCGTAGAAGGAATCTTCTTCTTTAACTCGGTAAGGGCAAGCAGCATATTGTCCTTGGTTTGTTCAGGAAGCTCCAGCATCGCCTTGTACCGCTCAATGTCCTCTATCACAACCACTCTCTGTTTTGGAGACAGGATCAAGGATTTAGGCCTCTATATTTGACCGTGTTGTGTCATGTGTGTGCGCATGTATCACAGGGTCATTAGTTCCCTTCCCTTCTCAGAGCCCTGGTCCAGTTCCCTCCATCTCAGTAGACCGGGCCCATCTCCTCTATGAGCATCTTAGATACCTTTACCTCTTAAATATGTGAAGGGTAGAGAACGAGGTCACAGCGGAAGGAAGTGAATAATTTGGAATTCCCAATTAGGTAGAGATTATTTTTACGGCGGCTGGAAGTAATGATTTCAAGCATTTTAGCCATAAATACCTTATATTTGGCTTATGGGTAGGTTTAGGGTTAGAGTTGGTTAGGTTTTGAAAGCAGAATTCCCCAACACAAAATTTAGCACCGTAAGAATATAGCGGGTCAGTCTATTCATACGGCCGCCGTAAGAATAGACTGCCTTGAAATTAACAGTCATGAATTGATCTTTTGTAACGTTAGCTATAAGTTATAAGCCAATAAATCTTACCCTGAGAGACTCAATGGTTGCTTGTCGATACACTTTTTTGTCAGCCTTCGTTTCCTTGGGAGTTTCCCCCTTAGGAAGCCGCACGACAAATCTGTCCATTTTCACAATTCACAATTTCACATTTCACAATTCACTCATTCACAAACCAGGTTGGAGCTAGCTAGCTAGGGCTAGGTCTTCACTAGCATCTCGATATCTGCCCCCACTACCACTTTGGCTTGTTAATTTAGCACTAACTATCCAATCAAGGCATAGGCACTAAACTAATGTGAAAATGACAATGTTTTTATTCGTAACAGAAAAGGAACCCTTTTTAGGCTCGTTTAGCTAATGATATCTCATCATCTCTGTTTACTTGTCAAACTTCCGGCAAAGATGGGGTACGTTTGCTTAGTCAACCTGGGCCGCCCTGCGGTGAAACGGGTCGTTGCTGTGACATGCAATTGATTTGGACAGCTCCACAGTACGCCTACTCAGTAATGTTCTGTATTGGCATTTAAATCATAAAACGTCAGTGTGTACCGAAACATAAGTCGTGCTACTAGTTTATGTAAATCAGCCGCAGGAAAGCACTTTCAGTTGACACTTCCAGAGATGGCCGGGTTACCGGAACTATCCGGATAGAACAGTTGAAACGAGTGCACCTGACAAAACGAATGAGGAAGACGAGTCGCGACTGTTTTGTTTTTCTCCAGCAAAAATGGGGACATTTCGCTTCTTCGACTGTGTCGTGGGTCTTTGTTTAATGCTTACATGCACGGCTGCGTCTGCAGATGTATTTGATGCCGTCTTGGGAAATACTGCATCGTGCCACAAAACATGTCAGATGACATATAGTTTGCACACTTATCCCCGGGTGAGTAACGTTAGCCAGGCCAGCTAGAGCTGCTAGAGCTGATAACGTTAGGCCTACGCTCCAATTAACATTGTGGGCTGTTAAATTCACATTACAAGGTTGTGTGTGAGAGAAAATAACGTTTACCGACATGTCATAGCCTATTACCTCTCCGGATCCAGGTTGCTTATTGTTATTTGCTCGTATGGGATACCATACGAAATGGTATCCCATATATATATCCCAAATACAAATTTTACCATGTAAAACCTGTTGTTTTCCAGGAGGAGGAACTGTACGCCTGCAAGAGAGGTTGTCGTCTGTTCTCCATTTGTCAGTTTGTTGGCGACAGCGAAGATCTGAATCAAACTAAAGCCGAGTGTGAATCAAGTAAGACGTTTTTTAAACTGTCAACTCTACGCTAACGTGAACTATTAAAGCAAACATCCATCTGTGTTGAAATACCTACAGGAAGAGGTTGTAAACTATGCAGAGTCTGACCATTTTAGGCGTGAATTAAAACTGATGATAAAACATTTCCACTATTTTAAATAGTTATCCACTGTCATATCATTTCAAGTTTGTTCTGTCTGCTATGTGCCAAGTACGATTGTGCGAATAACGGGTCACAAGGCTCTCTGTGTCCCTCCCAGTTGTTGTTGTTGTTGTTGTTGTTGTTGTTGGGGTAATCTCATAACTCATAAATTGTTCTAAATTATGTCCTGGGGCCCCACAGCTTGTCGTGAGGCCTACCGCCAGTCCGATGAGCAGTATGCTTGTCACCTGGGCTGCCAGAGTCAACTTCCATTCGCCGAACAAAGACAAGAGCAGGTGAGACTTACAGATTTCTCCCTTAGTGTAATGTGAGCGACCATATACAATTAATATAAACCAATGTGATAATCTGTAGGCTTTACACAGGGTTAAATCCTGTTTCTCCCATGTTTGGTTGCTTCACAGATGGTCGCCATGATGCCCCGGATCCACCTGCTGTACCCTCTGACCTTGGTCCGGGGATTCTGGGACGACGTCATGAGCCAGGCCCAGAACTTCATTACCTCGTCGTGGACGTTCTACCTCCAGGCAGATGATGGCAAAGTCGTCATATTTCAGGTACTGCGTGCTGCATGGCGTTCTGCACGCTCAACACAACATTAAATCATCCAAAATGATGCCTGACTATGTAACCAACGAGACACACTGTGGCAGCAGTCAGAATGTTCTAACTTTTTACTGTTTTGACCTGTTGTTCATTTAAGATTTACCGTTGTTAATGTTGGATAGACCTGAGGAATCTAATGTTGTGTTTGTGTTTTACAGTCTGAGCCCCAGATCCAATTCATTCCCCAGTTCGCCTTCCAGAAAGAGGAAGACAAGGGAGAATCCCCCAGAACAGGTAAGCCGTCCTCTGTTGAGCTCTCGAATGCCCTGCGATCCCACTGTTGACTTTCATTGTCTTTTATTATTGTCCTTATTAAGCTCTGCGTTGTGTTTTGATTTCAATAAAAGACGGCCCCCAATCTCACACAATACCACACAGTCCAGTGTTTCCTTGTTCTGATGTATCCCAAATGAATCTCTCCAACACGGGATTTGAGCGACATCAAAAGCTGTTTATTCCAGAAGATTTGACATACAAAAGACGATGGCTTATAGTCTAATGTACAGTTGACCTCTCTGTATGCTTTCTGGACCCAAATCAAAGCATTGGTCTCGTTGCAACGTTCTTATGTGGTTTGAGTGTCCCCCCCCTCGTCTCTTCTCCGATAAGACTGGTCTGGTCTCTTCTGTGGCCTTGTTTTGTCAAGTTAACCTACGCCGCCTTTGGCGCTAACCACAACAATTTGGCACAGAGTGTACCAGCCATGGAATGTCATCTTTATCTCATAAGTCTATGGAAGAGGGACACCGTTTCTTACAGAAAGCTCCAGCTACAGCCGTACTCAGAGGTCAATCATTATAATTAGGAACAGCTAACAGGATCAGATTAAACCAACATCTCTCTGAAAATCAACCAAATTCATCAATATTCATCACCACCCACCACAAAACAGCTTTCTTGTGAAGTAAGAAAATACGTAATCACATTAAGCACCACCAACTGAGATATGAACGCTCTAACACGGATTTAGGTGTGATCAACCCTGTGTACAAGGACTACCACGGGGGCTTCATCCAGGAGAGGGACAGGGACATGTTCATGGGCCGGAGCGTCTCAGAGGACAGCTATAGCCTCTTCAGCTGCCTCTCAAGGTTGGTCGGAACAAAGACACACAGTTCGGTGGCCATTTTGTGCAGTTGTTTTTCAGTGCAGTGGCTAGTTATGGACTGTTGACACATATGTTCTGTAAGTTTGAGATATGACAAAGTAATCTTTTAGCTAGGCCTTTTAGAAATAATACATTTAAACAGCGATGCATGTCTGATATTCACCACTCTCCAGGAATCCTTGGCTCCCGGGCTGGATTCTAACCACCACACTTGTCCTGTCTATTCTGGTCCTGTTCTGGATCTGCTGTGCTACCATGGCAACGGCCATGGACCAATATGTCCCTGCAGAGGTCAGTCCGTCCTCCATAGGGGGGTCATATCACTTCCATGTCCAACTCATAGTCAAACCAAACTATGTATCAAGAAGAAACGAGAAACCAACGGCATTTTCATTTGTCTCTCTCCCCTTTTTTCTTTGTCTTCAGAAGCTGAGTATCTATGGCGACATGGAATATGCAAAGGAGCAGAAGCTGACTCCTTACCCAGCATCCTCCCTGGTGATAATCACCTCCATGGGGCACGAGGAGGAAGCTGGTCCCCTGCCTTCCAAAGTGAACCTGGATCAGTCCAACATCTAGGGGTCTAAACCATGGCATAGTCTTTGATATAGTATATAGTCTTACCCTTTGGCACTAGACCATCAGTCTAGATTGTCTAAATAATGGCTTCCAGCCCATTTTTCTATGACTTGTCTTGTCCCGCTCTCCAGCTTTGAAAATCGGGGTAGCGAGAAGGGTCATTTCTGTATATTAGAATAATTGAGGGAGGCATTACACTATCGTAATGATGGCACAAGCCAATTAGCTTTTAAGGATTTTTTTCTCCTATTTTTTGGTGTTTTCGCAATCCTTCTCTTCTTGGTAATGCTGTGTTGATGAAGTATTTTTGACTTGAAGTACAGGTTTCAAAGAAACCTTAAACTCATGATGAAAGTAATTTGATATGTAATGGGCTGTGCTTACATTGCTGTGTCCCTTTGTGTGTTTGTGTGTTTCATTTACAGTGGATAGAGGGGAGTTAATGGGTTAAAAATATTCTGGGTTATTATACTAAACAAACAAGGAAACAATGTTGGTTTTAGACATGACTGTGTATACATACAGTCTGGTACCTGTAAGATCAGTTATGTGTTTTCTTCAAAATGGTTTGAGAAATAAATCCGATTGAGTCAAGAATGATGTTGAGTCTCTTATGATAATTTATCATTTGTTCATATTCAAGAAGATATATCAAGACTTGTTCGAAACGAAATCCTTAAAACCTGTAACAACATTTGTTGAAAACTCAGAGGGTCCTTTATGAATCATTGAGAAGGATTACCCACCTACAGTAGATGCCCAGTCTATTATCAATCAATCAATCAATCAAAGCTTTATTTGTATAGCGCATTTCATACCCAGAGGCAACATAATGCGCTTTACAGAGAACAAGGGAGGTGGGCATATGACCCACTCTACACTCAGCTGCTTGATAAGACTTGTTTGCCTTCGTCTCTGTGGACATGCCCCAACTGGCATACGGGAAACTGTTGGTTACATGGTAACCAAGTGATTATCACTGGGCCCCCTAATCATACAGACTAACGAGTTGTGGAGTGTTTCACGAAGGAGAAGTGCAGAGGTGTTTAAGATGAGGGGACACTTACCTGGACACAGAAACAAAATATGAAATCGAACAGGACATATCCCCAGGTAATTTCACTCAAGACATTTCTTTGTTTATAATACCAACATTCAGGTACTTTAGCCTTCTATTTTGTAAACATTCAAATCATATCAACCATTATAAATATGGCATTGCTTTAATGTGGAATGTTCAGTCAGTCAGTTTCAACTAATATTTTCAAATAAGTTTTTTTTTTTTCTGTTTAGAGACGTTTTGATGGCCGTTCATTTGGCTCAACTGCAGCACTTGAGGAGCGTAAGGTCATGTCTGATCCACACATCTGTCACATAGATCACATACCTTTCAATGCATTTGCACCACAGATGTCAGCTGGCTTTGTTTGTTGTGTCATTCTCAGGGACTTAGTGACTGTTCCCATAACACGAAACAGTCCCACACTGCATCTCTTCACAAAATACCAGAGCGCTGAATCAGAAGAGCTTTGAAGTAGACTTCACAGACTGTGATTTCTCGCTGTGTCTAGACTGCTGTGGAGAGTGTGGCGGGTGCCAGTGTTGTAGCAGAAGGGCCGCCTGCGTCTCTGGTATCGTGCTGCTGTGCCTGGCTCTGGCGGTGGTGGGTGTCACGCTTGCTTTGGTCTTTGGCGTTCCCGAACGTCCCCCTGGTAAGATCACTGAGCCTCCCGATCATAACAAACTAAAGAGGTTTAGACAGTTGATTAGCTGTATGGGATTCTGCTGGGTTAGAATCTGGGTTCTGCACAGTTTTCAAAGCTCCACAGTGATTTATTTAAGGCACAACGTTTCAGCCAGCGTGACCTTCTTCACGGCACCGTTGGAGCTTAGGAAAGTGTGCAGAACTCCCTTCTTTCTTCAGTTTTTTGGTCGAGCACCTGTCACCTCTCTCTTGGATGTGCCATGTGAGTGTATTTTCCGTCACCATTAGAATCGGTGTTCACCTTTGGATCAAATGAGATGACCAGTCGAATGTCCTCTGACTAGTCGAATGTCCTCTGACCAGTCGAATGTCCTCTGACTAGTCGAATGTCCTCAGACCAGTCGAATGTCCTCTGACCAGTCGAATGTCCTCTAGTGAATCGTCTCTGCAGGAGAGCAGAGAATGGGACCGGGTTCCTGTGTGACGACCGGGTGACCTGCCTCCCGCCCTCTGACCTGTGTAACGGGGTCGTGAACTGCCCGAGTGGCGCGGACGAGGACAGAGACATGTGCAGTAATGAACCGTTCTCATGTCAATGTACAGTAGCCCAAATGTTCTTATGAAAGACCAGGAGCCTCCTTTAACAGTGACGTTTGACAGAGTAAAGTAACGTCAGCATCGGTCATAGTAAAATCTACTTTGAGAATAGGCTCTGTGCACCAGCTTCACTACTTCCTGAAAGTCACTTGGCATCTTTATTTCCTGTCCAATATGATTGGATTAAGTGATTAATCAGGTGTGCGCTGGGTCTGCCTCACACCTGATTAATCACTTAATCCAACCATATAGGACAGGAAATAAAGATGCCAAGTGACTTTCAGGAAGTAGTGAAGCTGGTGCACAGAGCCCATCATGCTTACCCCTTGTTTCTCTCCAGGTGATCTGCCTGACAGGCTTCCAGCAGGGCTGGCGTTTCGATGTGGAAACCCTCGCTTTTGGATCTTTATCGACAAGAAGTGTAACCATATCAATGAGTGCGGGGACTGCTCCGATGAGATTGGAGTCCGTGAGTTTACGTTTCTCTCTGATAAAATACAGAAATGATGATTGAAAAAAAAGACAACCGTTATAAACTGCCTGCCCATCTGACCAGTGTATTCTGCCGACTGTGATTGGCCGCTTTGCTCACAGTGTCCGTTCTCCCCTGTAGATGCTGGGTGTCCCCCCACGTGTGGGGGGGGATGGTGGTCCTGTACACCGGTGGATTTCCAGTACTGCAGCTGCGTCCCACGTAGCTTATGTAGAGACGGTCGGCAGAACTGCTTTGACTGGTCCGATGAGTACACTTGCCCTAAACCCGGCTAGGCCCCCTTAACCAAGACAGAATTAGAAGAATCTAGTCTAAGCATTTACAAAATATGGATTTTTATTTGTAAATGTGCATGAAATTAAAAAGAAAACAGTCAAATAATCCTCTGCATCTCAGGTTGTAAATGCTTTGAGACATTTTGCGTATCTATCGATGCAAGAAAGAAAATATGAATCGCGTCCCTGGCCTCGGTGAAGTGCATGCTGGGAAACATGCGTCAGTAGCTGTTCAGCAGGTCCAGGTCTTCCTCTGAGACTGTTGAGGAGGAGAAACGTTTGGCAGGGGGGCTGCGAGGGCCGCCACCGTCCCCACGCTCGGATTTACGACGCCTTTTTTGTGACGGGGGCTCGGTGCGGCCGTTGGTGTGGCCCGTCCGCTGGGTCTCGTGGTCGTGGGTGACTTTCGTAGCTCGTTTATGAAAATGAAGCGGCGGCGTCTCGTCCGCGTGCTCCTCGTCCAGACGGGAGGCGGTCAGAACTTCCCGGACAAACTTCTCCCTGCCGACTGAGGGGCACAAGACGAACGGGGTCTTAGATGGCGTCGAGAAATGTTTGTGTCTGGCCAAAATGCAACAAAGATGGCCACTGGACTGATATACTGTACATAGTAATATGGACTGAACAAATGTTTTCATACTTACAAAATCGAAATGCTGCTGTTTTTGACTCTTGCACTTTTTTCTGTTTGGGAACTTCTGTTGCACTGGTTTCCCACTGGTTTATTACCTGTCAAATGTGAATTATGCAATAAAATCACTTAACAACTTTGTTTTCCATCCAAATAAGATGACAGATGATAGCAGCCATTGTAGCCATTGCTTTCCTCTGGAATATGTAGGGGTGGGTCGTATGCCCACCTCCCTTGTTCTCTGTAAAGTGCATTGTGTTGCCTCTAGGTATGAAATGCGCTATACAAATAAAGCTTTGATTGATTGATTGATTGATTGATATGTACATTTACTAAACCTGGAGATGTACCTGCTCTGCCCATCCTTCTGTTTTACAATGCGAGTGGTGGAACACCTCTAGCGGTTCGTCAGACAGAACCAGGCCGGTCGTATCCAGCAGGGTTTTCAGGAGCGAGGCGCTGAGCTGGGAATTTAATCAAACACCAGCTTCAGTACAGTCAGGACCACGTGAGAATGCTGAAACTGGACGCTGAATCCAGTCAAAATGAAGAACGCATGTTTACCTTCACGTTGGTTCCTGATAAATCAAGACCCTGAAGCTTTGGGAGGCAAGAGAGACGGCCGACGGTCTTCTCTGAGACAGGGTTGTCTGGAGGAAGGAGGACAGAAACATCAGTGACTTGCCTGGACACCTTGTGGATTCTTGGGACCAGGGTTGGAGAGGACTGCGCTCTAGTAACTCACAGGACAGATCCAGAAGCTGCAGGTTCTTCAGGCCTCGTTTCATCATCCTGACAGGTGCAGTCAGCCTCTGAAGGCCCACATCTGACAGGCTGTTCCCCCCAAGGGAGAGATGGACAAGGGTCCTGGGTGGAGGGGGTCAAAGGAATACAATTTTTAGAATCTACTCCCAAGACATCAAAAACAAGACCCCCATTTGCATCTTGTCTGCATTCCTGGGTCTTCTTCTCGCTTGGGGCGATGTCAGATGTTCTCCCCAGGGTTCAGGTACTCAGGGCTGTCAGCTGTGCTGCTCCACGGCTGTGGAACTCACTCCCAGACTCCATTAAAGAGGCAGAGCTGCTCCATGGCTGTGGAACTCACTCCCAGACTCCATTAAAGAGGCAGAGCTGCTCCATGGCTGTGGAACTCACTCCCAGACTCCATTAAAGAGGCAGAGCTGCTCCATGGCTGTGGAACTCACTCCCAGACTCCAGTAAAGAGGCAGAGTCTCTCAAGACCTTCAAAGCTCTCCTTAAAATGCACCTTGGCATTTAGAGACTTTTTTTCTAACCCTTTTTTCAATCTCTACTTTTTTACTGACCTTTTTACTGTTTCTTTCAATATATTTTATGATCTTTTTTTCCGTACAGTGCTTTGGGTTCGAGAAATGCGCTTAATGGGACCTGGACTGAGCGCTTGGTCCCCGGGCGCCACTGACCAGGCTGCCCACTGACCAGGCTGCCCCTGGAGGAGGACAGCTTGAATGGGGGGTGGGGGGACATTTACTTACCTGGACAATGAGTCAGATGTTAGATGTTGGAAAATCTCATGGCTGTCTCCCAGTCTGCATCCAAACAGATCTAGACTTTTTAAACTATGAAAAGTTTTGATTTCTTCCAGCTTTTCAGAAAGCAAGGGGAACCTGAGTGAATAGAAGCAAAAAAAGCAAACAGACGATGTTATAATTGTGACCAACCTTGTGGAGGACATCATAATAAGGTTGTATGACCGGTTGTAAGACCGTCTCACCTGTTTCGTAGACAAAGTGAGCCTAAGACCATGTCTCCATAAGCATCGCTGAATACCTGCAGAGCCCTCGGTGCTGTCTCTGGGTCTGAGAAAACCTGCTTCTCCTCGGCCGCCACAAACAGTCTGTCCCCAACCTGCTCTGGGAAGCCAACCAGGCTGTCCACATGATGGATATTGTCCGCTACGAATAGCAAAGAGAGGTCGTAGAGGGATTTGGCTGTGTATCTCAGACTCCCTTCCTTATTATAGGTGAAGATGAAATGCTCTTTTTTCATTCCCAGGGGGTTTGACGCCCTCCTGGATGGGGATGGGGTCGTCTCGGCGAGGACTATCCCACTGACACGCCGAAGATGTCCTCTCTCCCGAACATAGAAAGTCCCAGAATCAAAGTCGCCCATATCCCCGTTTAGCTTGACTGGAGGTTTAAATCTACCAGTGGTAGTTAACTGCTCTTGACCGCGTTAGCTAAGTATGTAGCGACACAATAACAAGTCCAACTTGTTTATACTTTCATAGCCAACAAGAGTGGCCTTTTCGACATTACCCGTAAAGCAGAGCGGTGGTTTTGTTGTGCTACTTGCTGTCTAAATAAAAGCTATTCTGTTTGGACGGAGACGGTTTCCTAAGACAAAATGTCTACAGGTAACTCATTCATCTTCAGCTACACGTTTATGTCATTGAAAATAAAACGTTAATATTAGAGAAAGTAGCTTTTATTAATGGTTTATTTTGTGATTAAATGTGACCTTTATTTTGAAAGGAAAATTGACCGGAAGAGGAAGCTGTATTTGTTTACATTTTTGGAGGAGAAGCCCCATATCTTGATATTGTAGTAATATTTTTAATGCTTAGAGGTTAATTCAGGTAAGTTGGTAATATAATAGTCTAGTTGTTTACACACTGAGTTTAGTTGGGGTCTGGTCTGCCCTAAATGCTGTTGTGTTGCTAGGGCGTTACTTTGCTGACGTAGCTGGCTAACCCAAAACCAAGCCTAGCCAAAAACCTGCCCTAGTTTATAGCACACAGAAACATAACATAACAAGTTTCCTGCCATTATACATGTATAAGGTATCTGCGTGTACATTAGCATGGATATTGACTTAGTTTTATGGTTAGTAATTATTGTTTTAAAGTGACACAAGTCATGTCGGATATGTGACGTTCTAGCATGAAACAAAAAAAAAATGTCTGAATGAAATTCTGACCACTTCGGTCCACCTCTAATGTTTGTTTGTTTGTTTGTTCTATTAATACATCCATGGTCCACCTCTAATGTTTGCCAACTTGCAGTAGCTAACTAGCCAGCAGGTCAGGCGTACATACAGGTGGATATGAACATGTGTGTTACCTCCTTAGTGTACATGTACTTTGAACATGGTAACAGCAATCAAGCAGTTCAAAGATATACAACTTGACTGAAGTTACCAAATCCCTTCAAATAGCCTTCAAACATGATCCAGTATTTCTAACAGATACATAATACGCATGATATGGTGAAGTTGGGTGTGTTGTGGTTTGTTACAGGTTGAGCTGAAGTTATTCTGGCAGTGAATCACACCAGTCTCCTGAATGGCGACTAATAGTGACTTTCTCTTGCAATTTCAAGGTGAGTGGACTTGCCTACACTGGGTTCGAACCCGGCTTTTGATTGGCAAACGCACATGACCACCTTGCATAAACACCGTTACCTGTCACGCCACCGAAAAGCCAGTTCTTCAATGGCGTGTATGGGCGGTATTTATACTCAGGAGTGAGTTTAACCAATTCAACTCGGTTATATTTGCCGAAGCAGAGCCAAACAGTGGTCTGCAAAGACATGGTTTTCATAGAAGAGCTCAATCACTTATCCTTCTCGATTTATCATAGCAATAAATAAGAATGGGTATCGTTAACATTTTAACGGAACTGCTACTCTTACCAATACTGCTTATCGATCCCGTAATCTGACGGTACTCTTATCTGCTTTTGTCATTATTCTTGTGTTGTGTATTGTTTTGTGTGAGTGATGGTGACATGCTGCCATTTTATACTACATCATAAAAATCAATCCAACTCAGTAGTGACTGACTTAACCCTTAGCTTGCCTAAAGCCCTTGGACTCCTAGTCACACCATGCCACAGACCCACCTTCATAGTCCTGTGCCTGGTTTTGTAATTGTACTTTTTCCTGTGGTGTATGAGGTTTCATGACTATAGTTGTATTTTTGTGTTATAGCACCTTGGTCCGTTAGTTATGACATTTATTCCCCGTATACTACGCATGTGGATGAATGACAAATAACCAAACTTGAACTTATTCACATTCCTAACCCATGGATTAGAGTTTGAAGATGCTGAGACCCTGTTGGAAGGCAACAGGGACGCCACCACCATCAGCATAGAGGACGCGGGCCACCGACCCCAGAAACAGAGACGACCTGCTGGGATGACCTTCGCTGAGGATGAGGACGACCTGCTCGCTAACGATGACAAGACTGAGGTGAGAACGCCACATAAAGGCTCAGGACACACATGAAGAACCCCATGTCATGATGGGTCCATGGTCTGTATTAAGGCTGGGTATTGGCAAGGAACTCACAATACCATACGATACAGTCCATATCGTGGTACATTGCGATACTCTACATAATGTACTGAAAATGTTAAAATACAGCTGAAAATACAACCCCATCCTCCGTTCCTTGGAGGTGATCCTGAGGGTGGAGGGAATGTAAGGACATTTCAAATCCATTTTAAACATGAATAATGTATCTTTGATTGAGTTCTATCCTTCATGTTATTTATATATCTTTATCTATTCCCTGTCTTATTCTGTATATTTTCCCTGTGTTTTTTTAATGTATCAATATTGTACCGCGGGAAATCTATACAGTATCGCAGAAAAAAATATTGCGATGTATTTCTGTATTGATTTTATTGCACAGCCCTCGTCTGTATAATACGACACGCCCTGTTCTAAACTCTCTGAAGTCCTGCTGCTCTAACCTATAACTGCTTCATTCATTGTGACTGTTCTCTTCAGCTACTGTCGGGTCAGAAGAAAAGTGCTCCGTTTTGGAGTTTTGATTACTACCAAACTTTGTTTGACGTTGACACCTATCAGGTATGGATCTGTTGTGATTCTCTTAAGTTCACTGCTCAATATGGGACGCATGCATTCATCGAAATACATTAAAGTACATTGGTTTTGATAGTTGTGCACCGTTCATCGCATTGCAATGTTACTCTAATTCTCAAATAGGTGAGGGAGAGAATCATGGGATCTTTACTGCCGTGGCCAGGAAAGAACTTTGTTCGCCATTACATCCGCAGCAACCCGGATCTCTATGGTTGGTCTTTCTATGCCTGGAGACATGTCAAGACACGCAGGCATTCTGCACTGTAGCCTATTCAGAAAGCTACCACAGTAAACGTATAGGGACCACGATATGTACCATTTTTATATCTGTATCTACCTATTTTAATATCTCTATGTGCTTTTAGGACCGTTCTGGATTTGTGCCACACTTGTCTTTGCCATTGCCATCAGTGGAAATATCTCAAACTTCCTGGTGCACCACGGTCAACCAAGATATAAATATGTACCAGAGTTCCGCAAAGGTTAGTGTCACTTTTAGTGAGGGTCTGTGATTAGACTCAAAATCATTCCCATGTAGTTGTTAAAACGTTTTGAAAGATGTGATGGAGATTCTGAAAGCGTTTTGACACGGGGAAACCCAGAGTGTGTGATGTTTTTGTGTTTTATTTCCCAGTGACCATAGCTGCAACGGCCATCTTTAGCTACGCCTGGCTGGTATGTGAATTAAAAATCTTTCTTGGTTTAGTTTAGATTTCAAAGAACACGCTGAGTGGTCGGTTAAGCTGGTTTCAAACAAAGACAATAAGTTTATTCTATGTTACGATTTGCAAGTCGGACTCAAGCACAGGAAGTGAATCCAGGCAAGAATGAGTGACTGGGGAACGAAAGCGATAGTTTATAACGTGAAAAAGGACACAGTTTCAGGATGAAGAGGACAGGGGAGTGATGTCACACAGGAACAATTTGTAGTTTTAACAGACTGATTCTAGAGGAACGAACTACAAAGTTAGAACAACAGTCAGGTAGGAAAACAAAACACATTGGTGAGACTTGAATTTCATTCACAGGTCCCACTCGCCCTCTGGGGTCTCCTGGTGTGGAGAAACACCAAAGTCATGAACCTGGTGTCATACTCCTTCCTGGAGATCGTCTGTGCCTACGGATATTCCCTCGCCATTTACATACCTGCAGTGGTAAAGGCCAGATAAAGTCCTGTTCAATGTGCTTTTAATTAATTTAGCTTCAAACTTTTATATGGATTTTGTTCCCTTGCAGAATGAGATATATCTAATGAAATATCTAAAAATTTTTGGTATGGGGGGAGAGGGAGTTAACATTATTTTGTCCCATTTTCCTGGTGTGGTCAGGTGCTGTGGATCGTACCATCTGAAGGGGTGAGGTGGTGCTCCATCGTGGTGGCCCTGTGTCTCTCGGGCTCCGTCCTGGTGTTGACCTTCTGGCCTGCCGTCAGGGACGACCACCACAGGGTTGCCATAGCAATCATGTCAGCCATTGTGGTCCTCCATATTCTACTGGCTGTTGGTTGCAAGGTAAACTGTGAAAAAAGAAGTGATGCTCAGAGAGCACAGACCTCCGCCCCTGAATGCATGTCATGGCTCTGTGCACGCCAACATTGAATGGGTTCTAAATTGGCCCATGCTACACCCCTCCACCGAGTTTCATGAAAAGCAGTCTGGTAGTGTTTTGTGTAATCCTAGTCCAATAAATGAATGGCGGTGAATGGCCGTCCGGGCCGTGTTTGGGCGGCTCGCGATTCACTGGGCCGGAGGTCCCCCCCCTCCCCCCCTGCACACCCCAGTCCAAACCTCGTGCCTCTAGCACCCTCACCCTGTGTAATCCTAGCCCCCAAAAATGACTGGAGGTGTTTCATTGTATTCATCAGATTTGACCCGTTTATACACCCTGTTACATAACACGAGTGATTAATGACTTGACTTTGACATACTCTAGTGATTAATAGCTTTGAGAAATTCAATACATCACCACGTCCTGATTTAACGAACCACCGTCTCGTTTTACTTTAATTTGTATCGCCCGGCTGCCCTCCCTGGCACGGTCGACCAAATCATCAACGCAGTGATGACCACAGTGTAGACCGCAGTAGCATGGCAGAGGCACCCACCTGGCCGTGCCTTCCATGGCGCTAGATTACACCGCCATTTTTGCATCCTCCCTGTGCATGATAATACCCCAGGGCGGATAATACCCCAGGGTGTCAAATTAGTGGTTTACCGCGCGGTGAGGCTGGCGTCTCGCGCGCGTCTGTGGACCTGCAGGCGTCCGGGCCGGATCAGGTGACTCCTTACTTACAGGTGATTAGCCTGTCCTCGTCTGAAGGGCCCCGGGGGTCAGATGAGCGCGGGGGGGACGCGGCGCTTTCCCTATCAATGATTCGCTCTTGCCTCTTGTTGTGTGTAGGAGTATTTCTTCAGCACGCCTGAAGCCGATCGGCCCGATGACCGTGCATCCCTCACGACGGCGGTCAAGCTCTCCTCTGCCACAAAGGCTCATTGACCGTACCAGCCCCATGCGCTGGCCAATGGTAAATAATACGACCCATTGGGTTTGTAGAGCCCTAGATCCTGTATTATATGTGTAATTGTGTATAACCTGTTAGTTATGAGAAATATGGCACGTTTGTCTTTTTTTTATGCATACTTACATACTAAACTATACATTTAATTTAAGAGCCAGTGGGAAAAGCACTTTGGCTTCATTGTGATGTAATCAAGTTCTACTGTACCCCTTCCGATGCCCGTGGATCACCTGACGCCAGGCTTCCTCTACATGATTTCTCCTTCCCACAGCAAGTGTTATTCCTCTTTTAATTGCAGGTTCTCCTGTTGCCTTATTAGACAGAATCGGGTTGCTGTGTGGCAATGAAGTCATGGGTCGTCTGTATTTCACCAGTACCGTGTCCCTCTATCCTGGACCTGGTACAAGCATGGTCTGCTCTGATGTGACCGGCCTGACCCCTGAAAACGAACACTGGGAGCACGTAGGTTATTTGTAACGGGATGAACATAAACTGGCTTACACACAGAACAGGGGTGGTGTTACTGAGCAGGCCTTTCTAAGGGTAATGTGTGTCACCCTCTAAATAGTTAATATTTACACAAATGTGATATGGATGTACTCTGTTTAAATTGTGGTTAAGAAACATTCTATTTGACCATTATTCTTGTTATTTGGTCAGTTATTGCATCTATTAAATCTTTTATATTGCTTCTGTCCCAATAGCAAAAATGCGACAAATATTTAGTAATTGCTGGACATTTTTATGATTTGGTGGGTTTTATATTACTGCAGTATATAGACATAGAACAACTGTCTCTTTGTGCCTAAGAAAGTAAGAATACTCTCAAGTTCCATAATGATTTTTATAGATTCATTACTTATTTTTTAAGAGTTTCCTCTAATTGAGACACTGGGGGGATTTGTCTATGAATGCTTTTCCTCTTCCTGTTTCCTGGGAAGAGATGGAGCATACCGTTCTCTGTGGGACCATGGGGTACGCCCTCTATTCTAATAAATATCTGCTGTAAACGTTTTAAGCTGAAATTGAAACATGAGGCTATTTGTTCACACTCTTGACATTTGGAATAGAGACAACCTTCTGTATCAAAATGTCTTTTCTTAAGGTTGATTCAGTCAAGCAATGATAGTTTCAAACCGTGACAATGCCAAAAGTAACGCCCACTCTTAATTTGACTTGTCTGGGGAAAGGTAAGTACTTCTTATTTTTGTTGTCAGCTGTACAATTTGAGAGTTTAAATATTTTAAAGGAGTAAAGGCATGTCTCAGGAGCTTGATGTCTTCTGTAGGCTGAATGCATTTGTCAGCTGAAATGTTATATTGGCTGTGGTGGCTGGTGGAATCTATTAGTGACACCTCCTGGTCCTGATCTATCACTGTCACGCCTCTAATATTTATAACCCGTTTCCCCACCAGGAATACAATATAGGACACATTATAAGACATTACCTGCATACACAAACTCCAGGCAGATGGTGTTTAGGTATGTCTAAGGGTATGAGGAGTCAGGTATTTGGTTTAATTAACAAAATAGAAAAATTGGAGTCACTTGAAACTCGGTGGTGTGCCCTAATTAATGGTCATTCTAGCCCGAGCTTTGAGTTACACTGAAGCTGGCTCTCTCACTGATAACACAGAGCTTGGGTCCATGCAGGTAGACGCTCTCCCGGGTTAAAGTGGATATAACAATGGATGAAAGAAATGTATGTATGGAAGTTATGGATTCATGAGAGGCTTCAACGTTTTTATTGAAACCTGAAGTTGGGATAAGATATCTTAAAACCATGTTTTAAAGTGTGATTTTGGGGAGGGACTAGAAAAACAAGGATGGCCACATCGAATGGTAAAGGTGAGAAAATATCCAAATTTGAGACTTTGAAACTATTGGAGAAATGCAGAAAGGAAAGAGACGATGCGGTCCACCGGGAGAGCGCTGTCCGGGAGAAGCTGAGACAGTACGAGTCGCGGATGCGGTCCACGGAGGCCATGAAACAGAAATTAAAGACCCTGACCGCTGATAATAAGGAACTGCGGAAAAACGTGAAGGTTTTGCGGCAGGAGATCGGGCTTGAGAACGGTCCCAAATTCCACGGGAAAACCACCAAGGACATCATCAACGACCTGCATGAGAAAGAGCGGCAGTGCGGCTCCTTGGTGGAGAAAGCGGGCAAGCTGAGTTTGACTATTGATGATTTAACGTCGGAGTTGGCGAATACTGTCACCTCGAAAACTCTCCTGGAAGATCAGGTGCAGTCATTACAGCAGAACCTGAAGGACATGACGAACAACCAGAGACGTTTACTGAAACTATGGGAAGACAAGAAGGCCCAGCAACGCGAGCAGCTCTCCTTCCCCGCTATCGCCCAGAGACAGAGACCCGTGGTCCACAAAGCGGTCCAGACTGAGATGTCCATTAACGCGGCTCAGAAGTTACCCGTCAACGCGTTTGAGACCAAGACGTCCCGCCGTGAGACGGAGAAAAAGTCAAGTATGGAAAAAGTAGAAAAGAGAATGGGAAATGCGTTTGGAAACCATCATCGCGATAAGACTGCTTACATTCACGACGAAACTAAAGGAATCAAACATGGATGAATATTGACTTGCCGGGACAGATGTGTTTAATTGATCAGCGGGTTACAATTAGTAGAAAATATATCCAATCAGGGGCTAATCATCAAACTGGCTACAGGTTTAGGCAATTAAATACAATAGGCCGACATCGAACAAACCTACCTACGTTGATTAATGCCTACTGATAGGTCATTACTCATCTTAACTCATACAATTATACAACTACTCATACATTACAGTACTTCTTTGGAAATGTAATTATTGTTTTGATTAGCATTTGTTTCTTTTGAAATGAGATACCAATCATTCTTAAGCAAAAATAAATAGTTCATTGTTTTTGTGGACTTTTATTAGTAATTCCAAACAGTGAACAGGTGTTTTGTGACACTGTCACACCTTGTGTTTTTTTTATAAATAGGCGTCTTGGACAAGCAGGCAATATGACGGGCTGTCTGAATGGGGCCCTAGTGGGGTCCTTAGGATGCATGTTTTTTGAATAGGCGTCTTGGACAAGCAGGCAATATCCCGGGCTGTCTGAATGGGGCCCTAGTGGGGTCCTCAGAATGCATGTAACGCGCGATATGGGAAAGAGCCGATGAACAGGGATGTAGACAAAGCAGGAGAATAGTTTTGTACACCTCCACTTTGATCACAACGCCATGTTTTCGGTTGAACAAAGCTGGTTTGTACGTAAGGTGAGTTGAATTGTCCCGAAATTAAACCATGTAGACGTGTGGTGTTGCACGGTATCCAGCTAACATGAGGCTACTGACCTGCCAGCTAATGCTAGCTCGCTAGCTAGCTGGAGATGTTATCCGCATGTGTTTGAAACTTAAGTTTCATTTGTATTTAAACTATCTAGTACTACTACTACTATTTAAACTAGAAGCTGTAACATTAACCGCGCACGGCAAACTTAAGCAGCTAGCAGGCAGTTAGCAAATGAGTAAGTTCAGGTAATAGGCTCTGCACCAGCTCCACTACTTCCTGAAAGTCACTTGGCTTCTTTATGTCCTGTCCTATATGATTGGATTAAGTGATTAATCAGGTGTGCGCTGGGTCTGCCTCACACCTGATTAATCACTTAATCCAATCATATAGGACAGGAAATAAAGAAGCCAAGTGACTTTCAGGAAGTAGTGGAGCTGGTGCACAGAGCCTATTCCTGTTTTGCAGATGGAAGTGTCAGTCCAGAGTGAATGTCTTGCAGGTCTCAGTCCAGAGTGAATGTCTTGCAGGTCTCAGTCCAGAGTGAATGTCTTGCAGGTCTCAGTCCAGAGTGAATGTCTTGCAGGTCTCAGTCCAGAGTGAATGTCTTGCAGGTCTCAGTCCAGAGTGAATGTCTTGCAGGTCTCAGTCCAGAGTGAATGTCTTGCAGGTCTCAGTCCAGAGTGAATGTCTTGCAGGTCTCAGTCCAGAGTGAATGTCTTGCAGGTCTCAGTCCAGAGTGAATGTCTTGCAGGTCTCAGTCCAGAGTGAATGTCTTGCAGGTCTCAGTCCAGAGTGAATGTCTCGCAGGTCTCAGTCCAGAGTGAATGTCTTGCAGGTCTCAGTCCAGAGTGAATGTCTTGCAGGTGATATGCTGGCGAGCCGCGGCCAGTGTCGCTTGGGCGGTGTTGCTGCTGCCCTTCGTCACCGCCGTCTTTGTGGTTCTCAGCCGGTTCAGTCTGCTTCACCCTATCCAATGGATAACAGGTAAAGCAAGCAACCAAATCCAATATCCCAACACACGTTGTAGCTTTAGTGTTCCTCAACGCCGCACAGGTCTCTCAGTAAGTTACACCATCACGTGAACAAGGCTTATGGTAGGCGTGATTGTCTCCTCTCTCCAGAATGCCTGGTCTTATTGGGCAGCGGCAGCTTCATATTCTCCTTCCTCTTGCTGTGTGGAGTTCTCCTCATAGTCGGCTTCTTCAACCTGGAGTATTACACAGGTGAGTTACCTGGGCTAGGCCAGGGGTTAGGCCAGGGGTGTGAGACAGGTGAGTTACCTGGGCTAGGCCAGGGGTGAGACAGGTGAGTTACCTGGGCTAGGCCAGGGGTGTGAGACAGGTGAGTTACCTGGGCTAGGCCAGGGGTGTGAGACAGGTGAGTTACCTGGGCTAGTCCAGGGGTGTCAGACAGGTGAGTTACCTGGGCTAGGCCAGGGGTGTCATACAGGTGAGTTACCTGGGCTAGGCCAGGGGTTAGACCAGGGGTGTGAGACAGGTGAGTTACCTGGGCTAGGCCAGGGGTGTCAGACAGGTGAGTTACCTGGGCTAGGCCAGGGGTGTGAGACAGGTGAGTTACCTGGGCTAGGCCAGGGGTGTCAGACAGGTGAGTTACCCGGGCTAGACCAGGGGTGAGACAGGTGAGTTACCTGGGCTAGGCCAGGGGTGTCAGACAGGTGAGTTACCTGGGCTAGGCCAGGGGTGTCAGACAGGTGAGTTACCTGGGCTAGGCCAGGGGTTAGACCAGGGGTGTGAGACGGGTGAGTAACCTGGGCTAGGCCAGGGGTGTGAGACAGGTGAGTAACCTGGGCTAGGCCAGGGGTGTGAGACAGGTGAGTAACCTGGGCTAGGCCAGGGTCGTCAGACAGGTGAGTTACCTGGGCTAGGCCAGGGGTGAGACGGGTGAGTAACCTGGGCTAGGCCAGGGGTGTGAGACAGGTGAGTTACCTGGGCTAGGCCAGGGGTGTGAGACAGGTGAGTTACCTGGGCTAGGCCAGGGGTGTGAGACGGGTGAGTTACCTGGGCTAGGCCAGGGGTGTCCGACAGGTGAGTAATTTAGGCTTGACTGGGGTGTCAGACAGGTGAGTTACCTGGGCTAGGCCAGGGGTGTGAGACAGGTGAGTAATTTAGGCTTGACTGGGGTTGTGTCAGACACACTTGCGGCAGTTTTAGTGCTGCCATTTGGGTTTTACCCCTTTGATATGTAGAAGGGAAGATGAGAGATGCACATTGCTTTAATTTGTCATATTGCTGTTCACAGACAAATCAAAATTTTATCCAAAGCCACTTAATGACTAATTGCATTTAACGTAGGTGGTGTACTACTACTCTCCAGAACCCACAGGTCCATCTCCTTTCTATACAAGTGACCAAGAGCATAATCTAGTGTTAAAGCCAATAGTTTTTTTTTTTTTTTTTTTAATCTTCAGTGGATCTCTGTCTCGTGTCCAGGGTTCTGTTGTGCGATTGTTCATGGTTCTGTTGTGTGATTGTTCATGGTTCTGTTGTGTGATGGTTCATGGTTCTGTTGTGTGATGGTTCATGGTTCTGTTGTGTGATGGTTCTCTCCCAGTGGTCCCCTCCATCGCCTGCTCCAGGATCGCCCTTCTTGGCCAGCTGCTCCACCCTCGGCAGTTTGTCCACTCCATGGTCCACAGCGTGATGGGAATGGTGGTGGCCTGGTGTTGCGCCGTCACTATCGGGGGACGCTACCGGACCTTGGGCTACCCCTGCACGCTAGAAGAAGGGTAAACCACCTAATGAAGGGGTTTAACCACACTGTCCTCTTGTGTTCAGCGTTTCGGCTTCGTCTTAAACTGTGTCTTTTCTCTGCTTTGTTTTGGCGTGGGCAGCCCCCCTCAGATGTGCCTGAGCGAGCCGCACCTCTTCCTGCTGCTGGCAGGGACCTTCATCGGACACAGCCACAGTCTCCTGGGCGTGGTCCACAACATCAACTACGTGTCCTTCCACAGCGTTCAGGTCCGCCAGCTCTGCTCTCTCCGGAGCCCGTAGCCACGGCTCTGTTGTTTCTGATTGTGTCGGGGCTGGATAGGTCGGGGGAGGTCGGGGAAGAGTGAAACAAGGTTTTGAATTGCGTCCTCATGCTGTGCCGTTTCCTTGTGTTTTTACTCAGCAATACAAGTATCTCCGCTTCAAGGGAACTCTTCCCTCGGTGGTGAGGTGTAGCGTCACACAAGCCTTCCAGTCGGTCAGGAACTTCATCGTCCTCTACTTCTTTTTGGGTAAGTGTCCAGTCTGGGAATCGTTGACCTTCGTCGTCGTCGTGGGGGTTAGGTGTTGTGTCCTCTAATCCCCAGGCTCGGGGTCGAGGGGCTATCCTTTTACCACCCCGAGCCTGGGTGAGGGGTCACCCGGGATATATATCCAGCACACCTCCAGGAGCCACGTCACCGTTGACCTGATGACCCTGATGATCGTTTACTCTAAGTGATCCTGCTGCTTGTGTCACTAACAGGATATGTCCCGAGAACATGGATTTGCAAAACACTGGATCTCCAGCTGAACAGGTCAGTCCTTCCCTTGTTCTACAGTCATATATCGTATCAACAGTGTACCTGGGTTTCCCCACAAGTCCTGTAATGAGAGGTGTTTCTGTCTCAAGTGCCCTGGCTATTCTCAGCACAAGAACATATCCATGCCTTAGTTGGTTGTGGTCGGGTGTCTGGAGGAGATCAAGTATACATCCATAAGAAGCTCACAGCCCACTGGAGTATAAGGTTATAGTCGGAGAACTCTAGACATTGGACTGCAACTGTATAGTTGCAGATCACCGACTATAAAGGTGGAACAAACTGAACACCATGTCTGATAAGGGAACGCTGAACGGCAAAGCGTTTCTCTTAGGGATGCACCGATGCATCGGCCGAACATCGGCATCGGCCAATGTTGGCCTTGTTGACTGCCATCGGCCCGTCGGCAAATAAAATGACATTCACCGATGGTAGTGGCCGATGTTATGTCGCAACAATTAGGGCTTTTTTTGTTGCAAAACGTGTCCTACCCAGCTGCAGATTCGGAGAAGATCCGTGACGTAACGCCGCAAACGCACGTGTAGTTTGCTTTCAAATTAAAGTGAAATAAAAATGTCGGCCATGTGGGAATATTTCACCATCTCAGACAAAGATATGCGCTATGCAACTTGTAAAACTAGTTCAAGTGACATTTCAAGAGGAGGTATTACAGCCAAGGATTTTAACACATCAAATCTAACTGGCCATTTGAAAAGCAGGCATCATTTCTTTGTTTCCCTGGCACAAAAAATAAAATAAACATCAGCCATCGGCCGGATTGTTATTTTAAACATCGTCATCAGCCCAGAATTTTGCAATCGGTGCATCCCTAGTTCCTCTGTGACTGACCCAGATCCGTATGCTGTTAGACTGAATAAATGTTGAATCTGATCTACAATTCAGTTCCGGCATCGACTTTCCTCTCTGGCCATTGACTCTTCAATACCTCACCAGAATCAACATGCTAATGCTAATATATAATAGGAATGCTAATATAACGTGTGTGTTGTGGTGGCTGTAGCTCAGTTGGTAGAGCGGGTCGTCAACGATCGAAGGGTCAGTGGTTCGAATCCCAGCTCCGACTGTCCACATGTCGAAGTGTCCTTGACCCTTAACCCCAAATTGCTCCCAATGAGCAGGTTAGCACCTTGCATGGTAGCTACCACCATTGATGTGTGAGTGTGTGTGTGAATGGGTGAATGAGAGGCCATAGTAAAGCGCTTTGAGCGCCGCTAAGGTGGAAAAGCGCTATATAAGTGCAGTCCATTTACCATTTGTGTGGGCTCCCCCACCTCCCAGCTCTGTCCACCGTCTGGACACGCTGGGCGGCCTGCTGGACCTGTCCCTCCTCTACCACCTGTGGGTCAGCGCCACCTTCCTGCTGCTCACCTGGTACATCACCGTGCTCCTCTTCAGGATCTTCGTCACAGAGGTACCGGCTCGTCCTCCCTGTCCCAACCAGCTCACACCGGCTACAATGGTGCATCACTCTCCCTCCCGTTGTGATTACGCTTCCCTGCTTCTCTCTGCTCGCTATGCAATAATGGGACAGCAGGGGGCGCTGTTGTCGGTATTTTTCCTGCTATTTGGATGCTGTTTTGGAATCTCCCTGTAAAAGAGCTGTATTTATACCTGGTTTTTGAAGACCAGTAGAAAGTGTCATACAGCACTGCACAAACGTCTTAGGCCGCTACCAAAGAAAATCATGTTTAAAGCTATTTATCTGGGTAGTAAGGGTTTATTTGCTTGTAAAACACTATATAAAACATTGGAATAAACACAAATAAACAATACAAAATAAGCGATACAAATATTTTAAGAATAAATAACTGACTGTGAAGAGAATCTTGAGGCACAAAACCTTTATTGAATCATGGACCAAAATATTAATTTCTTGTTTTTAAAAGAAGTTATTTTGTGTGGCCTCCCTTAGAACACACAATTCATTTTGTTACACTGCTGTCATTTTAGTAGTCCTGTGGCGCTGGTCCTACGGGTCATGGGGGCGAGCTGCGGCGTAGCCGTCGTCCGTCACGGCGGACGAGGCCCTGTGCGTCGCGGCGGCCTCCGCCGGACCCAGATTATAACAGAGGAGGCTGGGAGAAGCCTCGTCTGGCAGTTGCAGGTGTGAGCATGTACTCAGCTGTGTGATGCTCATGTATGATACTGCACACAAAACCGATAAAAACGCACGTCGAAACACATCTTGTGCTTTTACCTCAGATTGATTCGTATTAGCCACATAACCATAACGCCACATAACCACATAAGGTTATGTGGCGTTATGGTTATGTGTTTATATGGTTATGTGTTTATGTGGTTATGGTTGTGTTTATATGGTTGTGGTTATGGTTGTGTTTATATGGTTGTGGTAAATGCTTCCCAAGATTCTTGCAGAATTACAGATTTTATTATTATTATTATTAGTGTTTATTTGTATTTACTGTAATGTTCGTGTTTTTACGAGCAAATAAACAATTTTCTTAGGGGGCCTCAGACGTTTGTCCAGTGCTGTATCTGTGTTGTGGACTTGGCAGGTGTACAGTTTCCCAGTGCAGTCGTCCTTCGCTGAGGACGACCATCAGTGCCTCCCCAAGGTCCTCACCAGCAAGCAGCCCATGATATTAAAGGTGATCCACAAGTAGCCGTACATCAGTCTAGTCCCGTAGCGCGCCGTCGGTATTCAGCGTTTACGTCTGTGAACCGCTCGTCTGGTGTGACTGACCCTCTCCTTCCTCAACGCCAGTTCTTAGCGCTGCAGGACCTGGCGCTGCTCTCCCAACACTCGCCCTCCCAACGCCTGGAGGTGTTCAGCCTCAGTCAACCAGGTCTGTCAACTCAAAACACGGCTGTTCACGCACCAACGCTTTTAGCCATGTGTTCGTCGTCGTTGTTGTTGTTGACTGCGTGTATCCTCCTAGGCGGTCACCCCCACAACTGGAACGCCATCAGTAAGGAGTGTCTTTCCCTGCTGGCCGAGCTGACCCAGAGGCTGGTCGCCCACCACGACTCCGTGTCCAGCAACGGCCGCGCCAAGTCCCAGTCGACGGGCAGCGAGAAGAGATCCGGCTCGTCCGAGTCGTCGGGTACGCGGCCCCCCAGGGGGCGGTCATGACGGCCCCCCCGTCCGCTGTTCGGCTCCGCCGGAGGACTGGGAGTGACCTAATGACCCTAACGTGTTGAATCTGTTTCCTCCCGTCCGGCGGTGACCTCAGGTGCGGAGGATGTGAGGACCCCTGTCCCCGGTGGCCTCGCGGGGACCCCCGTCTCCGTGTTCCTGCGCTCGTCCGCCGCCCCCTTCACCCCGGACCTGGACGGGCCCTTCTCCTCCCCGGCGCTGCGGCGCCTCGCGGCCCCTCCGGAGCCCCCTCCCCTCTGCCCCGCCCCCTGGTTCGGCGCCGGCTCGGTCCAGAGCCCCCACATCGTGAGACGGGGCCCCAAACTCTGGTCCGCCTCGGCAGGTGAGAGAGAGAAGCTCCCCCCTCACCTCGGCTCCCGGGGGGTCATAGGTTAAACGTCCTGGTTGTGTGACGGGTGGCGCCGGCGTCGGTGCCGCTGGTCCTACGGGTCATGGGGGCGAGCTGCGGCGTAGCCCTCGTCCGTCTCGGCGGACGAGGCCCTGTGCGTCGCGGCGGACTCCGCCGGACCCAGATTATAACAGAGGAGACTAGGAAAAAGCCTCGTCTGGCAGTTGCAGGTGTGAGCATGTACTCAGCTGTGTGATGCTCATGTATGATACTGCACACAAAACCATTAAAAACACACGTCGGAACACGTCTTGCGCTTTTACCTCAGATTGATAAGTATTAACCACATAGCGACATAACCACATAAGGTTATGTGGCTATATGGTTATGTGTTTATATGGTTATGTGGTTATGGTTATGTGTTTATATGGTTGTGGTTATGGTTGTGTTTATATGGTTATGTGGTTATGGTTATGTGTTTATATGGTTATGTGGTTAGTGGTTATAGGATAAGTTCACTGTTTTGGACCTTTGACCCTGTTCATGGTCTGGTCTGTCTAGCGTCATCCTGACACGTAGAGATCATATTTTCACTGATCGCTCCAGTATTGAGCTTGTTACAGTTCTTTTCTGCAGGCTCTCACTGGTCTACAATGGAAGTCAATGAGGCATCCGTGAATGTGTTTGAAAAACTATGATAAATGTGCTTTTCCAAGACGGGAAGCACGGGGTGTAATCTTACTGGCCCCAATATGCTCTCCTGTGAAATGCATCTCAATCTGAATATTTCTGTGTTTGGCATGACTTGCGCACGGTCCTCTGTGGGAGCCGTGAAAACAAGCGGTCGGGGGAAGCCATGCCAAGCACGTAAAATATTCACATCGTGATGAATTTCACAGGAGCGTATACCGTCTCCGAAAAGCACATCTATCATCGCTTTTCCACTGCGTTTATATTTGCCCCATTGACTTTGATTGTCGACCGGTGTACGCCTGCAGAAAAACTGTAGCAAGCTCAGTACTGTAACAAGCTCAGTACTGTAGCAATCAGTGAAATCGTGGTCTGTGTGTGTCAGGTTCATGGTAGACAGCCCAGGAATAGGATCCAACTTATCCTTTTGATTCCAGCTAATTCAAACGTTTTTCCGGAGTCCATCTTAATGGCTGTTCCATCCTTCCATCATCTGTCTCTCCGCGCTCAGACTCCAAGCTGAGCGCCAGTCCCCCAGCATCCCCGGCTGCTGCGCCTGGCCCCGCCCACATGGCCCACAAACCCAGCTTCCTGGCCCAGTTCCTCCAGAACAGGAAGGAGCAGGTACAGTCCAATTTAACCCCCCCCCCCCCCCCCACAGCTAACTGTAGATGGACTGCTCCAGTACCTTCAGTTCAAAATATACATCAGTCAATCCTAAAGTTGTTTTTGTTCTGTTTTCACACTCGATTGTCTCCAGGTTAAACATTACTTGGCAAAGCGGGTGCTGGTTATGTATTTATTTAACAAGGTAAGGTTGTTACCTTGTTCCTGCATGCTGTTCCTCTCGCCTCAATCCCTCACCATCCATCAGCTTTCATTTGGTGCTGCCTGATCTTGACCCTCCCCGGTAGGCATTACTAATCGAGCCTGAGGCTTGATCTCGCTGAGGACGCCGGTGATGACTAATTAAAGGACCATACCGGTCTAAATATGATTTGATCTCCTTTAACTAGTCACCCAACGTATATCACATTATCGCATCGATGTGCCAGAGGTCATGTAGCACGGATGATAATGAATACTTAACATCTCTAAGGTTTATTAGACCTCGCGATCACGTGTGGAGATTCATCATGAGATGATTTAGTCTTGAGCAGTCGCAGTACCGTTGGCTTCCTGGCGCTCTGCTCCTATCAAACCAGGACATGTCTGTCTGCTGGGTCAGTGGGCTCTCTCTCAGTAGAACTAAACTAACTGTAGTGTTGTGTGTGTGTAGATGTGCATGATTAACCCTCCTCCTCCTACTCATGATGTACCCCCGAACATACAGGAAGTGGTTATGCTGGCGCTGCCATTGCCTGCCATAAGCCATGTTTCCATCCGCTTGTCAATCGAATTGTGTGAGGATCGCTAAAAATATGAATGTGAATAAAGCCGGTGAACGTGCGTTTCCATCTAGAGCTTTAAATCGGATAAAGCATTTATCACAAAAGACTTTTATCGAACAAGAGAAAATCCGATGAGATCGACAGTACAAACTTTTTGTCAATTTTCATGATTTTTAATAGAATTTTACTGTTTCCATAAGGCATTTTTAATTCGATATAACTTAATTTGCATAAAACGTGTGGATGGAAACATGGCATGCTAGTGCAATTCATCTATTCACTAGGGATGCACTGATTGTACTTTTCTTTTCCGATTTAGATTTTTTTGAGTCTGACCTGCTGATAATTAGCGAAAATGCTTCTTAGACATCTTATAACAAGTTAGAAACAGGAGGGATAAAAGGTACAAGATAACATTTATACCCTAAATAAATATATATGAGGCAGACCGGACGGTCACCGATCTTGGCCGACCAGCTGAATATCGTCCCATTCCGGTCACCTGCCGAGCTGTCGGTGCACCCCTGCTATTCACCCCTGACACCCTGGGTCACATCTGGGTTGGGAAGTACCGGTATACATCTCCTGATTGGACGATCTCAGTCTGGTGTTGACTGATGCACCTTCTCCTCCCTCTAGCTTCCAGAAGCTTCCAGCCAAGCCCTCTTCGCTGACAGCCAGTCTCACATTTGGGCGCTAGAAGGTATTGACTCGCTATGTTTATTCGAAGTTTGTTTATTCGGCGCAAAGATAAATGTTTCAACATGGTCCCAAAAAAGATGGTGTGTTTGTTCCTTATGAAAAAATGAACCTGGACCAAGATCGGTTGAAACCATTTTCAGTTTTGACAGCCGTTTCCTGTTTCCCGTTTCCTGTTTCCTGTTCCCCGTCTTCCTGCTCCAGGGCTGTCTCACCTGGTGGTGGCGTCCTACGCGGAGGACAGGTTCGGGGTGGTGCAGACCTCGTTACCCAGCATCCTCAGCAGCATGCTGGTCTTACAAGAGGTGAGCCGCTGCCGTCGGGACGTGACCTCACCGACGTCCTCGGTCGTTAAAGCCCTTGACGCAAACGGCGTCACGGCAACGTCGAGCTGCGCTCTGGAAGTCGTGGCACAACAAGTCTGGAAAAAAAACACCCGGAAGTCTGTTTTCCAGCTTAGCATCTGTCGCTAGACACTTCCTGTGGTTCAAAACAATAGGATTCAAACCATTTTCACTGTCAGAGCGTTCATCTGACGCTCGGCTCGTGCCGTGTGCTTTGAGCTCCAGACTTACCGTGTGGTATATGAATGAATTTGAATGAATGAATGAATTTTTATTTACGTGTCATGCCACTCAAAGTGGCCCATCCCATATGGGATTATATGACACAGTTAATAATACATAATATATCACAACACAATATACGCAGCCAAATTACATGTGCATAGCCTTCCTCGCGCGCACACACACACACACACTTCCTTATAAGTTCTGTCTTGGCTCCAGACGAGTTCATGCGCTGTACACCCCCCCCCTCTCTCTCTCTGCCCAGGCGGTGGACAGGCACTTCAAACTGCCCCATGCGTCCAGCAAGCCCAGCAGGTCCACGTGCATCATGGGAGACTCCAGCTATAAAACCCTGCGCTTCGCCCTCAGGGCCAGCCTCAAGACCGCCATCTACAGGATCACCACCACCTTCAGGGAACACCTCAAGTAAGGCTCCCTCTCCCTCTCTCTCCCCCTCTCTCTCTCTCTCTGTCTCTCTCTCGCTCGCTCTCTTTCTCCCTCTCTTTCTCGCTCGCTCCCTCTCTTTCTCTCTCTCTCTCTCTCTCTCTCTCTCTCTCTCTCTGCCTCTCTCTTGCTCGCTCCCTCTCTCTTTCTCGCTTGCTCTCTCTTTCTCCTCCCCCCCTCTCTCTCTCTCTTTCCCTCTTTCTCTCTGTCCCTCTCTTTCTGGCTCCCTCTCTCTCTCTCTCGCTCCCTCTTCCTCTTCCTCACTCGCTCTCTCTCTCTCTCCCCCCACCCTCTCTCTCTCTTTCCCTCTCCCTCCCTCTCTCTCTCTTTCCCTCTCCCTCCCTCTCTCTCTCTCTGTGCTTCCTAATCCCTAAACGCCGGTCCCAGAAGGTTCTATGGATGTTATCACGACTGTTTCTGAATGTTTGTGTTTCCGAGGGTTTCTGTAATTCAAGTGGAACCTGCAGAGTAAATCATGATAATATATGAGTGTTTCTATAGCGCCTCTCCAGGTGCTGTCATCCCTGTGGGTGGCGGGGTGGGTGGGTGGGGGGGTCCTGTACTCTGTGCTCGTCCCTGTGGGGGGCGGGGTGGGTGGGTGGGGGGAGGGTTCCTGTACTCGGGTCTCGTCCCTGTGGGGGGCAGGGTGGGTGGGTGGGGGGGTTCCTGTACTCGGGTCTCGTCCCTGTGGGTGGCAGGGTGGGTGGGTGGGGGGTTCTTGTACTCTGTTCTCGTCCTCATGCGGTCTGGTTTGGGTCCACAGCGCCGTACAGATGTCTGCAGAACACAGGAAGAGGTTACAGCACTTCCTGGAGTACAAAGAGTAAGATGCACTCTGGAAGCTGTGCCCATGGACCTTCTCGTGTGTGTGTGTGCGTGCGTGTGTGTGCGTGCGTGTGTGCGTGTGTGTGTGTGTGTGTGTCAATTTTATTACTGTACTATTGTCACAAGGGTGAAAAGTATATTTTGAATTCATCAAAATTACTTAAAAAGGGGTTCTGCACATTGCCTTAAAAATTATATACAGGTGATTTTGGTTCCATTCTTAAACTTCGGTCATTGTTCATACCTGACTACCAGATATTTTGTACTGTTTAAGAAGACGAAGAATGAAGCGATGAAAAGATCTTCACTGAATGAGAATCATTTTGTGAATTATTTCATGTTTGTTCATTCCATGATTTGTACACGGCGTTATGGATTACAGTTGTCACACGTTTACAGAATGTGTTTGTCTGTTATTTGTTTTGTATTTTGTTTATCTGCTGGTTCATCGTTTTGAAGTGCAGGACGATGTTGATAAAGTAGGCTACAGTAGCAAATGTATTCACTGAAAGTGACTTTCATAAATGTCTGTTTTTATGCCACTGGCACAAGTGTGGTCTGTTTCTTCCAAATCACTACCATATATTTCTAAATTCACATGTCAACCCCCCTGTGAAGAATAAAATGTTTTCTTAACATTTTGTCTCCTGTTACAACTCGACTATAAATCCTGAGTTTATCGGGGCTGGTAGATTGTAACGCCAGTAGAGGCCGCTGTTCTCCCCCTCCTCACGGTCCGCTATCATAACTCCGGTACCTGGTTGTCTCGGGCATGTGAGTTGAGGACAGAGTGAGGAAGCGACGCACGGCTCCGGTCTCCGGTCTCCTGAAGGCGCGAGCATGAGTTAAAACGGTTGTAAAGCCCGGTAACGTGTCGCCCGCGGGGTCGCTGGTGCGCTCATGGAGACCCGTCATGCGTCAGGAGGGTATGGCGCAGGAGACGGACAGTCCAAGACGCAGCGAGTCTAGTTTCCACTGGACACGCTAGGGAGCAACTTGCCTACGCATGTATCCACGGCAAGGGTAAGAAAGGTGAAGACTGACCGCCTCACAAGAGTTCAGTCTCCAGGACGGACATTTAATCAGCTGTCGGTGAGTTTACTTGCATGCATTTTAAATAACTACAACTATTTACCTGTGATTTATGAGAACTATAATTAGAAAAGTTATTATCCGTGATGCTTCTCACATCGGTCAGAAGTCGTTGAAGGTCAAATTCAGCCACTATAGGCTTTTGTTTTATTAAAATACAAGTACTGGACACCCAAGAGTAGGAAAGCGTTCAGCGTGGGATGCCCCAAATAAGTGATGCCTTCATTTAGCAGGCTAGTTCACAGCCAATTAGTCTAGCGATCAATTAGGCCCATGTCTATTAAAGGAGAAAGCAGTCAACGATGGGCGATAGGATAAATGTTAAAACTGAATCTTGATCTAATCCTGGGTGAGAGACCGTTTATTTATAGGCCGACTCTAACTTTCAACAGAAACTTGTTTTATAGCACATAAGGGACCCAGAAGAATGGAGCAGGGAAGGATAAAGAGACCATTGCCTGGAGATTTTTCTCCGCATCTTGCCAGCTCAAAAAGTCTGTCCTTGGCTCTCGGATTTAGTAACGCAATAGGAGTAGGAGTCTAGTAATATAGTCCCGGGACAGCTACGCGCAGTGTATCTGGAGCATTGGCCCATAGAATGTTTTTACCTTCTGTCCCAAAGCAAATCGGAGTATAACAGCTTGTCCGTATCCTTATAGGCCCTAGAAGAAATGCTTCAAGTAGCCTATCGCTTTCTACTTACTAGACTTGATGATTAACCCTTCCACATTTCCCTCACAAGTTTCCTGGAATAACAGGCTAGTGAGTAGACTAATGCACTGTGGATACTTGATTCATGTCATTTCAACCCTCATTGCAGTTTCTAGAATTGATTGGCGCATTTTGGCGTCCAAATCCGCCCAGTGAGGAGTCTCACTTGTTTATAAGGCATTTATAGGCCTACTATTCCGTTCTATTGCCCACGTAAACTGACTTTTGACTTGAACCCATTCTGTCAACGGAGTACAGGCCTATTGTATGATACAAGCTGCGAAATATTTAGAAGTAAACCAGAAATGTCCTGTTTAGTTTAGTCATCTGTCTTTTTCGAACCATTTGTTTCTAATTGGCACGGCAACCTTTACAAGCATAACTTTCCCCTCAATATTAGGCCCGGGTCCACCTTGGAACTTACTAATAGAGCGTTTGAGCTCATTTCTGGAGAACTCCAAAATATTGATGTTGGCCAGGGCGCTGTTGTTTTGCAACACTGTGGTGACACCACTGCGCTTTGTCAACTTGTCAGTGTAATTAAAACAAATGCGCAGTGTCCGGGCCGAGGCCATCTGAAGCAGATATTGGCTGTTTAGTTTTATTATTTATGAGAACCCAGGGATAACACACGAAAACATTGTGATCCATAGTGTTCAGTGTTGCACCCTTCTCTGCGATGTCCAATAGATGTCATGTAATGTTGAAGAAGCAACACAGAGGTTCACGCTGTCCTTGTCCTAGACACGTTTGTAACCAGTTAAATATAAGAGTATGAAAGAAAAAATCCAGCCTTTCTCCACTAAATACTTTTTTTTTTTTTTTTTTTTTTACAAGATTTGCTGTTCATAAAAGTTACGTGTGTATGTGTGCGTGTGCATATCTGTGTGTGTGAGAGAGAGAGAGAGAGAGAGATTGAGTGCTTGGGTGTGTTTGTGTGTGAAAGAGAGAGTGATTGTGCAAGTGTTTGCAAGTGTGTGTGTGTGTGTGTGTGTGTGTGTGTGAGAGAGAGAGAGAGAGAGAGAGTGCTTGTGCGAGTGAGTGTGTGTGTGTGTGTGTGTGTGTGTTTCAGTGCTTGTGCGAGTGTGTGAGTACTTGTGCGAGTGAGTGTGTGTGTGTGAGAGAGAGTGCTTGTGCGAGTGTGTGTGTGTGTGCGTGTGTGTGAGTGCTTGTAGCCTACTGTATGTGTGTGTGAGTGCTTGTACTGTATGTGTGTGTGTGTGTGTGTGTGTGTGTGTGTGTGTGTGTGTAAATCTTCAAAAGGTGTTCCCACGGTCTGGGGCTTTAGCTTTCATTTGTAATACTTGACTCTTAACTGAACAGATGATAAATCTAATACATTACTAAACTCTGATGTGATTGGGTGTGATGGGTCTGTATGATCATAGACATGATGTCTGAAGGTCTGTACAGATGAAGACCTGTCGTTTGGTACCGGACAGTAACTACAGTAACGTACCGAGCACCGGGAATCAGGACACACAGAACATAACCATGTTCAGGACACACACACAGAACATAACCATGTTCAGGACACACAGAACATAACCATGTTCAGGACACACAGAACACAACCATGTTCAGGACACACAGAACATAACCATGTTCAGGACACACAGAACATAACCATGTTCAGGACACACAGAACATAACCATGTTCAGGACACACACAGAACATAACCATGTTCAGGACACACACAGAACATAACCATGTTCAGGACACACACAGAACATAACCATGTTCAGGACACACACAGAACATAACCATGTTCAGGAAAGACAGAACATAACCATGAATCAGGACACACACAGAACATAACCATGAATCAGGACACACACAGAACATAACCATGTTCAGGACACACACACAGAACATAACCATGTTCAGGACACACACACACAACATAACCATGTTCAGGACACACACACAGAACATAACCATGTTCAGGACACACACACAGAACATAACCATGAATCAGGACACACAGAACATAACCATGAATCAGGACACACACACAGAACATAACCATGTTCAGGACACACAGAACATAACCATGTTCAGGACACACAGAACATAACCATGTTCAGGACACACAGAACACAACCATGTTCAGGACACACAGAACATAACCATGTTCAGGACACACAGAACATAACCATCTTCAGGACACACACACAGAACATAACCATCTTCAGGACACACACACAGAACATAACCATGTTCAGGACACACACAGAACATAACCATGTTCAGGACACACAGAACATAACCATGTTCAGGACACACAGAACATAACCATGTTCAGGACACACAGAACATAACCATGTTCAGGACACACAGAACATAACCATGTTCAGGACACACAGAACATAACCATGTTCAGGACACACACAGAACATAACCATGTTCAGGACACACACAGAACATAACCATGTTCATCAGAGAGCTGTTTCACAAACTGTTTTCCCTGGAAGCCGCCTAACACTAACATACAAGTACAAAAAAACAACAACGCTAAGGAGTCTACGTCGAGATTGATGAGGTTTTACTGAAAAGGTGGAGGAGATGTGTTATGCAACACTTTCCTTTCATCCTCTCCCAGGGGAAAAGACATTTACATTTCAAAGTTTTTAAGAAGAATGACAAACAAGACTGTTTCATGAGCTTTGGAGCCCCTTTTGGAAATGGAGGAAGGGATCATACCTTTTATGAATTGCAACACGGTTTAGCAGCGAGACTGTTTACCTCTGTGGGGCTCGGAGAACTCTGTGAGCAAATCCAAAACCGTAAAAGTCAAATTATACCCTATAAAAGTGAAATCATACTTTTATATAATGACTTCTCACCATATATTGTAGCAAGTCTGGTACAGTCACATCATGGTGATTAATTTTCTGTAATAATTCATAGATGCTTCCTTATGATATTCGGTTACTTATGAGTACCTCAGAAATAATATTATCCACCTCATCCTATGTTGCCAATCTCTCTCTCTCTCTCTCTACCATCTCTCTTTCCCTCCATATCTCTCTCTCCTCCCATCTGTCTCATCTCTCGGTCCATCCATCTCTCTGTCCATCCATCTCTCTGTCCCTAGCATCTCTAAACCCACCTTTCATCACGCTCCTATAAGACAGCTGGAGGCTCCCCCAGATCACCTCAGCCTCTAATCCAGACTGCTCTCAGTGTAGGCAGCGCTCTGATGACATCATTCAGAATCCGAGTGCGTCCTGATGTTCGCCTGCTCAGTACTGTTTCTACTATTGTTGGCCCAGATGAGCGAGCGGCTGTGAATGGACCATGGAGTCCAGTGTTCCCTGCTGCAGAAAATAGCTGATTTATGTTTGCTGAAAGGAAGGTACCTGGTTTTGTTCACTGCCCGGGGGATTATTTCATTCTAGACATTGTGCAATGTGAGAGACCAACATTTAACCTGCCAAGAGAGTGCACTGTTTTTGAATTTTTAATACGAACGTATGAGGTGAGTAATAGCCTACTTTAGAACTAGTCTGTTTTTACTTTTTAAGCTTCACAAAAGGGGTAAAATCAAAACAGGAAACACAGACTACTTAGTGTGACACTTTAATGCTTAGTTTACCAGCCAGGTTTTTTAGGTTTGTTGGACCAAACACTGTAACTGACCCAAAATGTTTATTTGGAGAGCTGCATTAGAACTCTTAGATACACATCACACCCGACAGAAATGACCATAAAACCGTTTTTACAGACGGTCAAAGAAGCCTTCTCTCGTTTCAAGGCCTTGGCAAGCAGACAGGCGGAGTGCGCAGGTCCGTGTCGGCCCGACGCGTCTGCTCCTCCACTCTCTCTCTCTCTCTCTCTCTCTCTCCCTCTCTCTCTCTCTCTCTCCACACGCTCTGGGTCGAGCCACTGTCATTTCCCTGGAATTTCCTGCCATCTGCACACAGTGCAGGTTTCTCACAGTCTTGCACCTGCTTGTAAACGTTTGGGTCTGCCGGTGCCAGCCCGCTGAGCCCTGAGGTGGGGATGGACAGAGGTGTGGACGGATGAGGGGTCTGTCCGCGGCGGTGTCTGACCGCTGCGCTCCGCACGCTTCCGCTCTTCCTTCTGTCGGTCCAGCCCGGACCGGCCTGCTGTGCGAATGAAGTCAGACTCGCAGATTAGCAACGCAGAGCCAAACACTTAACCTCCTCTGACAGCTGGCTGATGTCTGTTTGCTTTGTGTGTGTTTGATCTGTAAGACGTGTGTGTTAGTGCGTCTCATGCAGCGAACTGTTCATTCGTTGACTGCGGGTCTCCGCTGAAGACCGTGTCACACACGACAACACTTGACTCGGGCTACTGGTTCACTTGATGTGGCTCGCGGGTGCCACGACCGCTGCCCAGCTCAGCACTGGAAAACACACATCCAGTCTGCAAATACAGGGACAGTTCAAACTCATGTAAATTCTTGTCAGATTCATAAACATTTTGCTTTGGTAGGCTATTATGGGAGCTAAAGGTAGAGCAGAGCGCACGCATGCCAACACTTATGCTTTGAGTTTGCTCTGTCGGAACTGACGTGGTTGTCTGTTTAGAAGTCCGATACAATTTGTTTGACTGCCAATTAGTGTCCGCTTTTATCTTCACAGAGACTCATTGGAAACATAGACTTTCCCTTCTGGACTTATGAATCTTTCCTTCATGCCAAACACCTGTTAGAGAGTAGGAATCAAATATGCTTTGGGTGTATTAGGCAAAAATGTCCATGTGCACTAGGCTAAGTATACTTGATGTTCTACATCACGCTTTGAATAGACCTACTTGTTTTCATCAAGTATACAGGAACTGTACAACTTAACATTGGCTCTTGTACACAAACATAAATACACTAGAATTATGCAAGTGGAATATGAGTTAAAATGGTCCATACTGTATTGAGTGTAATTGTAGTTCATGGCTATTGGAACTGGGAAGGTTTTCACCGTCCTCATCATGTCTGTCAGCTGAGTCGTTTTCCCATGTCCTCCGTGGTTTCAGGCTGAACATAGTTGACAGGGCCACAAAAAGGGGGTTTGATTCAAGGACCAATATATTTATTGTTCAGACAAGTACACATTTGCTTTTCCTGAACTGCCACCACTGTGATTAGCAAACCTCAGGCAAAAGTTGTTATTTTTATTTTTTAAAACATATCATGTGCACATCTCATGAAGACTGACTGTCTAAATGGGGACTTTGTGGGACTCTATTTTCTATCTGTACTCTCTGGGTTTGAATCCAAGTTGTCTTTGAATAGATGCCCTGCTTCAAAATGTATCCTTCGCCTGCTATAGGCTATTCAACTGAAGAACGAGGCCTTTGACTGCGAGAATCTCCTCTCTGACGAGGAGATGAGACTGTTTAAAGGGCACCACACATGCTAAATCACTTTTTTAATGTGTTTATCATATACATGTTGGTCTCTGATGGTCCTTCCAATGTATAAAAGTGGATATCAAACAACCCAGTTGTTTGTTTATGGTCAGCACACTTTCTCCTGCCCTGGAAGCTCCACCCTTCAACAAGCCATTCGGAGTTTTCCTCGTTGTTAGTGACGTTTTGGTGACGTAGATCGAGGAGCGTTATCATAGCCCCGCCCTCAAACCGGCCCCCGTCCGACCGCAGGCGGCTATGGCGCCGTGACGAACGCCGGCCTGTCGCTGTCTGCTCCCCAGTATCGTCACGCCGCGTCCTCGCGCTTGCCAGCCTCTCCAGTCAACGTCCCGACCACTTTTCCTCCGGTTGGCAGGGGGGGGGGTCGCGGCACCACTCTAGCGTGGGGGGGGGTGGGGGGCGGACTCCAACACAGTTACTGGAACAATCATAAACCTGAAGCTCAGCGCCTACCAGGAAACGACGGCCATCGGCCTGGTCTTATTTTCCCCGGTCTTCCCTCAGAGAAAGTGATGTTTATGTGTGGCAGTAATCAGCGTGCTGTGCGTGTAATGAACACCGGGGTTTTACTGTAAGTTACTGTGTGAACGGCTTACTCACTGGTTACTCACCGCCGCAAAAAAGTACGAAAGATGGACGCGGAACACAGTGAAGTCCAGCGCTGTCCCCGGGCCAAGGCACAGTGGAGCTACTGTGTGTGTGAGGAAGTGTCGGAGCGCTCCGTCTCAAAGCCCTGCGTCTGTGGGCCCGGCGCGGGGTAGTTAGTGGAGAGATCTGGTCCATTACCCTCCCTCCTCTCCACGCCGGGCCTGGGGCGGCCTCGTCTGGAGGAGGTTCCAGGCGATATGATGTGGCACAAATGTCTGCCTGTTCCCCCCCCCCCTCCCCTCTCCCGTGTGTGGAGCCAGGGTGGGCGCCGAACAGCATCCCATAATGCACCGGCTCCGGTGATCACAGAGCCCTCCGCGGGAAACCAAATATACACCCGGGCGCGCGAGACAGACCCACACCCGCCTTTCTGACGGACGGCCGTTGACAAGGGTTTTCACTGTCCCGGTTTGTTTTTGTTGCCGTTTTGACTTTTTTGCCCGCCTTCCCGGGGCCAGCCGGCCGGTCACCTCGGTCCGTTAGCTGCTAACGGCCGTGGATGAAGGGAAGCGTGGCGCCCCGGAGTCGCGTGAAGGCTTTAGACCGCCACGTTCTTTCCCGCTCTTTCAAACGGTGCGTTTTTAACCCTTCATTACCCCTGTGGGGGACAGATTAGCCAACGTTTGAGTCATTTAGCAGATGCTTTTATTCAAAACGACTTATTACAAGTATGTTTTTGTCTACAGGGTAAGTGAAGCCGGCTGTACATCTCAGTCATCGTCAGTAAAACCTTGAGGTTATACTGGTGTGGAGGCGATTCCAACGATACGCCACGGTAATTTAATAGTTGTATGATATAAATTGTCTGAGTTTAATGTTCTCTTTTCTTTTATCTGCCACAGTGAACCGAGGAGGATGTTGAGAGCCCAGCTGGAGGATGTAGCGGCAGATGAGCGACGCCGTGACCAGTGAACAACAGACCAAAACATTCCCCCCCGTACGAGGATGGCGAGCGGTGACCACGGAGACGACTTTCTGACCGGCAGTTTTGCGGCGCTCCGTCCTGTCTGATTCCGAGACCTCCTCCTCGTCCTCCGCACCTCCTCCTCCTCCTCCTCCTCCGCCCGTACCCCGCCCACCGACCCCCGCCGGCAGACGAGGGGGGAGGGAGAGGTGGCCAGGTGGTCCGAGATGGGTCCCCCCGACCTCGGCGCCCCGGACGCCACTCAGCTCACCCTGCCCGGCTTCGGCGGCGGCGGCTTCGAGGACGCGCAGGACGATGTCCTCTCCCCGGCCCCGCCCCTGTCTCCTCCCCCCGGGGGCTTCTGCCACCCGCTGCCGTCCGTCCACCACGGGGTGGGGGGCGGGGGGGGGCTGGGCATGTGCTGCGTCCCCCGCGGCCCCCTCTCCCTCTCCTCCCTGGGGCTGGACCTCACCACCATCCTCTGCTCCTCCTACAAGGCCGCCCCCCCCCACGTCCACCACAGGTCGCTCCCCAAACTGGAGAGCTACCAGTCGTCCCCCGCCGCGGCCTACGTCCTCCCCTGCTCGTCCTCCCCGGCGTCCTCCTACTGCTCCCCGTCCCCCTCGCTGTCCTCCTCCGCCTCCTCCTCGTCCTCCCTGTTCCTGCCCTCGCTGTCCTCCCCGGTCCACGCCCCCCCGGGCCCCCCCCCCGTGCACCAGCAGCAGAAGCCCCAGGAGGAGTACCGCGCCATCGGGTCCCAGCTGAAACAAGAGCCGGAGGACGAGTTCCCGGCCTGCGGAGGAGGCGGGGACCTGTTCCACCTGGGCAGCCAGCAGGGGGAGCTGTTCGGCTTCGGCCCGGACCTCCACAAGGAGCAGGGGCTCGGGGTCGGGGGTCACCCGGGCAAGGACGCCGGCGCCTACTCCCCCCTCCAGTCCCACGGGGGGGCGGCCCCCCACGGCGAGGGGGAGGCGACCCCGGAAAATCAGCCGTGCCGCTGGGTAGACTGCAGCGCCGCCTACTGCCAGCAGGAGGAGCTGGTCAGGCACATCGAGAAGACGCACATCGACCAGCGCAAAGGGGAGGAGTTCGCGTGCTTCTGGGCCGGCTGCGTCCGGCGCTACAAGCCCTTCAACGCCCGCTACAAGCTGCTCATCCACATGAGGGTCCACTCTGGAGAGAAGCCCAACAAGTGCATGGTGAGTGCCTGGCCAGCGCGGACGGCCGGGCGGCTGCTGCCTGAGGTCATGGGTGAGCTGGTTTTTCCTCCCAGGTGGTGGCGTGGGCAGCCCGGAGCTCCGGCCGCGTGGGACACGGTACCGACTTTTACACGATGGCACCGTTTCCTCAGGGCTCCGCCCAGACAGGTCCGGCCTGGGGTGTGACTAGAGGAGGGCTTAACTAAGGGAGGGGTGACTAAAGAAGGTATACTCTGACTACAGAGTATACTCTGACTAAAGAAGGTATACTCTGACTAAAGAAGGTATACTCTGACTAAAGAAGGTATACTCTGACTAAAGAAGGTATACTCTGACTAAAGAAGGTATACTCTGACTAAAGAAGGTATACTCTGACTCAAGAAGGTATACTCTGACTAAAGAAGGTATACTCTGACTAAAGAAGTGGGTATACTCTGACTAAAGAAGTGGGTATACTCTGACTAAAGAAGGTATACTCTGACTAAAGAAGGTATACTCTGACTAAAGAAGGTATACTCTGACTAAAGAAGGTATACTCTGACTAAAGAAGTGGGTATACTCTGACTAAAGAAGGTATACTCTGACTAAAGAAGGTATACTCTGACTAAATAAGGTATACTCTGACTAAAGAAGGTATACTCTGACTAAAGAAGGTATACTCTGACTAAATAAGGTATACTCTGACTAAAGAAGGTATACTCTGACTAAAGAAGGTATACTCTGACTAAAGAAGGTATACTCTGACTAAAGAAGGTATACTCTAACTAAAGAAGGTATACTCTGACTAAAGAAGGTATACTCTGACTGAAGAAGGTATACTCTGACTAAAGAAGGTATACTCTGACTAAATAAGGTATATTCTGACTAAAGAAGGTATACTCTGACTAAAGAAGGTATACTCTGACTAAATAAGGTATACTCTGACTAAAGAAGGTATACTCTGACTAAAGAAGGTATACTCTGACTAAAGAAGGTATATTCTGACTAAAGAAGGTATACTCTGACTAAAGAAGGTATACTCTGACTAAATAAGGTATACTCTGACTAAATAAGGTATACTCTGACTAAAGAAGGTATACTCTGACTAAAGAAGGTATACTCTGACTAAAGAAGGTATACTCTGACTAAAGAAGGTATACTCTGACTAAAGAAGGTATACTCTGACTCAAGAAGGTATACTCTGACTAAATAAGTTATACTCTGACTAAAGAAGGTATACTCTGACTAAAGAAGGTATACTCTGACTAAATAAGGTATACTCTGACTAAATAAGGTATACTCTGACTAAAGAAGGTATACTCTGACTAAATAAGGTATACTCTGACTAAATAAGGTATACTCTGACTAAATAAGGTATACTCTGACTAAAGAAGGTATACTCTGACTAAATAAGTGGCTATACTCTGACTTAAGAAGTGGGTATACTCTGACTTAAGAAGTGGGTATACTCTGACTAAAGACTAAATACTGAAGCAGAAATGTTCTTTAAACATGATTACTGTTTAAAGAAGCAGGTATACTGTGGGTCCATGGATAAAGAAGTGTGTTTACTCTGTATACTTCCGTAGTACTCTCCACTACACCACCGGGCCCATTCACAGTAATGATGAGAGCGTCTGGGAGAGAGAGAGAGAGGGAGAGAGGGAGAGAGAGAGAGAGAGGGAGAGAGAGAGAGAGAGAGAGAGGGAGAGGGAGAGAGAGAGAGAGAGAGGATGATCAAATGGTTTCCTGCCCTGATGACAGTGTGCTCTTACTCATGCATACCAGATGCACGGACATGTGTGGCTCGTCTGCGTGGAGGACGCTGCTGAGCACATCCACGTAATCAGCTCATCACAATGTCCTGAATGCCGTATCAAGCGGCATTGTGGGCCGTCCCGGTGCGATCAGAGCAGCTGTAAAACCACAAAGTCCAGGTGTCCCAAGACTTAGGCATGCGCTCTGACCGCCTCACCCCCCAAAGCCGTTAACGGACCAGTCCTGCAAGCTGTAGATATTCAAAGTCCTCTCAGCGTTGTAGTCCGGCGTACAGTAAGCTAGCTGATACGCCCTCAGGGCTTTCTACGGTCCTCCTATACGATCATATTTCATGAGTCATGATTGAAACCATGTCCAGAGCGGGCGCTGCGGGGTGGAACCCCTGTGTCCTGTGATGACCCCCCGTTCTGGGCCAAACCAAGTGGTCTGAGATAAGAGGGTGGGGCGAGAGGAACTGTTTCAGCGTCCTCCCCAGCGGCCCCACCTCTGTCAGCGAGTAGTGTGACCCGTCCACATTTCCAGGGTGAAACTTAAACATATGGACAGATTTGCTATTAAATTGAATTAGTTAATTAAAGGGCCTATTCTAAGAGCGGCCTGTAACTATTAACTTGGAGCAAAGCCTCCTGGGAGATTAACAGGATTAAATAAACATTGAAAAAGCATCACCACAGAAACTACTCCGTCTCGCTGCTAGAACTCGCATAAAACCATTCTGTGGGAGAGGTCATTTAATTTTGAAAAGTGGTCGAGCCAAAAGCAAAAGTTAAGTCATGCCTATAGCAGCTATGGAAAATGAATATTTCTTATGAATAAACGCACTGTTGGTTAATGAGTTCAGCTAGTTTACCACCACATAAACACTGTTTTCAGATTCTATGTGTATTCTTCAGGTAGGCCGTAAACAGCTGATCAATGAGCAGTTTCTAGTAAAGCTATGGAAGAATAATCCATGCATGTCCTCGTAGTGCCGGAGTCACGGGGGTTCAGGAGAAGTGTTGTGCTCAGTGGGGGGTGGAACCTTCCAGAACAATAATCACAGCTAGAAAATGAAATAATTTCTTCATGGCAAATGAAAATATTTAGCTAGAAAATGATATCATTTATTTATGGTAAATAGAAATGCAGAAGTGGAACTTCATTAAATGCTGATAG
>NC_140245.1:1182016-1189516 GCF_949987555.1 Borostomias antarcticus
CAAGGCCCACGCTGCCAAGGCCCTGCTGGAGCGCCAGGCCAAGGTGCCAATACCGCCACGCCACGCAGAGAGAGAGAGAGAGAGAGAGAGAGAGAGAGAGAGGGGGAGAGAGACACACATACAGATAGAGAGATGAGAGAGAGGGAGAGAGACGCAGAGAGAGAGATGAGAGAGGGAGAGAGTCACAGAGAGAGAGATGAGAGAGGGAGGGAGAGAGGGATGAGTGAGGGAGAGAGAGACAGAGAGACGCGAGAGAGGGAGAGACAGAGGGAGAGAGATGAGAGAGAGAAGGAGAGAGGGAGAGAGAGACAGATAGAGAGACGTGAGAGAGGGAGAGACAGAGGGAGAGAGATGAGAGAGAGAAGGAGAGAGGGAGAGAGTCACAGATAGAGGGATGAGAGAGGTAAGAGAGAGAGAGAGACACAGAGAGAGAGATGATAGAGTAGAGAGGGAGAGAGACAGAGACAAAAGAAAAGTCTGCATAACATTATACAGTACTGCAGACTAGTCTCTCACATGGCCAGACCACACTCCACACTCCGCTTCACGCTGGACAAAGGTTTGTCTGCATCCGATTATCAACCTGAGATGGGGGGGGGGGGGGGGGGGGACGCTGAATTCCCTTAAACCAATCACAATCGTCTTGGGCAGCGCTAAGCCTGTTGGTTCCCTTGCAAAACAGTGTCAGGGGCTTGGATCTGATTGGCGCCGCTGGAATCGAGCAGAGCCAATGAGAGGCTTTATCTCAAAAACCTCCATCCGTTGAGCCAGACTACCAGCGGAGCCACTTCCGGGTGGGAACGTTGTGTTGGTGGATGATGGAGCAGTGAAGCTGTTGTTCAGCTTTTTCTGTCCTGATCCAGTAACTTTATTTGTCCTTCAAGAGAGACAGAATGAGGGAGAGAAGGAGAGAGGGGGAGAGAGAGAGAGAAGGAGAGAGGGGGAGAGAGAGAGAGAGAGGGGGAGAGAGAGAGAGAAGGAGAAAGGGAGAGACAGAGGACAGATGAGAGAGAGGAGAGGGGGAGAAAAAGAGAGATGAGAGGAAGAGCGAGACAGAGGACAGGTGAGAGAGAACAGGAGAGAGAGAGACATGAGAGGGAGAGAGACAGAGAGAGACAAGAGGAGAGAGAGACAGACACACAGAGAGGTGAGAGACAGAGATGAGAGAGAGACAGACAGAGAGATGAGAGAGAGAGGCACAGAGAGAGAGAGAGAGAGAGAGAGAGAGAGACAGAGAGACAGACAGAGAGATGAGAGAGAGAGGCACAGAGAGAGAGAGAGAGACAGAGAGATGAGAGAGAGAGCCACAGAGAGAGAGAGAGAGAGGAAGAGAGACCCAGAGAGAGGGAAAATGAGACTGGGATAATACACAGACACGAGGAGAGACGAGTCAGTAGAGAGGGACAGAGAAAGAGAGAGTTCATGTATGTTTATGACACTGAGTTGAAACAGAGTCAAACCAGCACGTTGTTGGTCCACGTTCCTTGGCTGTCCGAATAGGGGCCCTATTGTTCGGTGTTATCTGGGATGGTTTGTGTTGTGCTGCACATGAGCGATGCTGTAGCCTGTAGTGTATTTCAAGGCTTTTGTGTTCTAAGCAGAAACACGTGTGTTTGTATGTTGTGACATCGCTAGTAAGCTGTTGACTGAAGTAACCCCTGTGGGGTCCGCGAAAACTCTCCCAATGTCAAACATGCACTTCATTAATGCAACTGCTTGCAGCTTGTGCTTCCTCTGAGTGGTGTGTCACGACCATTGAAGTCCGCACATTCATACACGTCCATACAGAGAAAACACCCCGTTGGTTTGACAGAGTATTTCCCGCACTATACAGGGTTATTGTTTCTGGGTCTATCCTTGGAGAGTTGCTCTGAGAAAACCAAATGTTCTCAACTCTCCCCGGGCAAGGGGGCGGGAACCGGGGAGGAGGTAAATGAAGCTTCGAATAATGAAGTTGATTGTTTTCCTGCGACCTTGTCAGAACATTTTAACACAACATTTGCCTCAAATAACATTCCTTTAGCTTTTGTTCATGATGTTACGTGAAGATGAGAACCAGCCCCCCACACCCCCCTCCCCGCGCACCCCTTTAAAAGCCATAAGTCATATGAGGAGAAATCCTTCTGCACTATGTTTTAATGTCCAGTAAGAATTACTATGATTGATAGCATAGGGGCTGGTAATTTGCATGTAATCTTTCAACACCCCCCCACCCCCCCACCCCTCTCTCTCTCTCTCTCTCTCTCTCTCTCTCGCTCTCTCTCTCTCTCTGTTTGGCAGGGTCAAGTGCATTCTAGATTGGAGTCAGAGATCTTGAGCGAGTGTTTGGCCAGACAGCATCTCCATAGTTCTGCCCCCTCACTGCAATACCAGCGGGGAGACGCGGGCCTGGGAGACTACACAGGTGGGTACCGTACCACATTAGGAGAGATACATACCAGAGGGGAGACGCAGGCCTGGGAGACTACACAGGTGGATACCGTACGACGTTAGAGAGATACATACCAGAGAGACGCAGGCCTGGGAGACTACACAGGTGGGTACCGTACGACGTTAGGAGAGATACGTACCAGAGGGGAGACGCGGGCCTGGGAGACTACACAGGTGGGTACCGTACCACATTAGAGAGATACGCCATCTGGGAGTCCATTTCAATGTGTTCATTTGAAAAGGGATGTGTGTTTAGGTACTCTCTGTTTGATATGAGTAGAGATATCTGAGATAGGTGTGTTGAGGTACTCTCTGTTTGATATGAGTAGAGATATCTGAGATAGGTGTGTTGAGGTACTCTCTGTTTGATATGAGTAGAGATATCTGAGATAGGTGTGTTGAGATATTCTGTTTGACATGAGAAGAGATATCTGAGATAGGTGTGTTGAGGTATTCTGTTTGATATGAGTAGAGATATCTGAGATAGGTGTGTTGAGGTACTCTCTGTTTGATATGAGTTGAGATATCTGAGATAGGTGTGTTTAGGTACTCTCTGTTTGATATGAGTAGAGATATCTGAGATAGGTGTGTTGAGATATTTCTGTTTGATATGAGTAGAGATATCTGAGATAGGTGTGTTGAGGTACTCTCGGTTTGATATGAGAAGAGATATCTGAGATTGGTGTGTTGAGGTACTCTGTTTGATATGAGTAGAGATATCTGAGATAGGTGTGTTGAGGTACTCTCTGTTTGATATGAGTAGAGATATCTGAGATAGGTGTGTTTAGGTACTCTCTGTTTGATATGAGTAGAGATATCTGAGATAGGTGTGTTGAGGTACTCTCTGTTTGATATGAGTAGAGATATCTGAGATAGGTGTGTTGAGGTACTCTCTGTTTGATATGAGAAGAGATATCTGAGATTGGTGTGTTGAGGTACTCTCTGTTTGATATGAGTAGAGATATCTGAGATAGGTGTGTTGAGGTACTCTCTGTTTGATATGAGTAGAGATATCTGAGATAGGTGTGTTGAGGTACTCTCTGTTTGATATGAGAAGAGATATCTGAGATTGGTGTGTTGAGGTACTCTGTTTGATATGAGTAGAGATATCTGAGATAGGTGTGTTTAGGTACTCTCTGTTTGATATGAGTAGAGATATCTGAGATAGGTGTGTTGAGGTACTCTCTGATATGAGTAGAGATATCTGAGATAGGTGTGTTTAGGTACTCTCTGTTTGATATGAGTAGAGATATCTGAGATAGGTGTGTTGAGGTACTCTCTGTTTGATATGAGTAGAGATATCTGAGATAGGTGTGTTTAGGTACTCTCTGTTTGTCATGAGTAGAGATATCTGAGATAGGTGTGTTTAGGTACTCTCTGTTTGATATGAGTAGAGATATCTGAGATAGGTGTGTTTAGGTACTCTGTTTGTCATGAGTAGAGATATCTGAGATAGGTGTGTTTAGGTATTCTCTGTTTGATATGAGTAGAGATATCTGATATAGGTGTGTTGAGGTATTCTCTGTTTGATATGAGTAGAGATATCTGAGATAGGTGTGTTGAGATATTCTGTTTGACATGAGAAGAGATATCTGAGATAGGTGTGTTGAGGTATTCTGTTTGATATGAGTAGAGATATCTGAGATAGGTGTGTTTAGGTATTCTGTTTGATATGAGTAGAGATATCTGAGATAGGTGTGTTTAGGTATTCTCTGTTTGATATGAGTAGAGATATCTGAGATAGGTGTGTTGAGGTATTCTGTTTGACATGAGAAGAGATATCTGAGATAGGTGTGTTTAGGTATTCTCTGTTTGATATGAGTAGAGATATCTGAGATAGGTGTGTTTAGGTATTCTGTTTGATATGAGTAGAGATATCTGAGATAGGTGTGTTTAGGTATTCTCTGTTTGATATGAGTAGAGATATCTGAGATAGGTGTGTTGAGGTATTCTCTGTTTGATATGAGTAGAGATATCTGAGATAGGTGTGTTGAGATATTCTGTTTGACATGAGAAGAGATATCTGAGATAGGTGTGTTGAGGTATTCTGTTTGATATGAGTCGAGATATCTGAGATAGGTGTGTTGAGATATTCTGTTTGACATGAGTAGAGATATCTGAGATAGGTATGTTGAGGTATTCTGTTTGACATGAGTAGAGATATCTGAGATAGGTATGTTGAGGTATTCTGTTTGATATGAGTAGAGATATCTGAGATAGGTATGTTGAGGTATTCTGTTTGATATGAGTAGAGATATCTGAGATAGGTATGTTGAGGTATTCTGTTTGATATGAGTAGAGATATATGAGATAGGTGTGTTGAGGTATTCTGTTTGATATGAGTAGAGATATCTGAGATAGGTATGTTGAGGTATTCTGTTTGACATGAGTAGATACATTTATAGGCTAAAATGCATTCAAAGAATCAACAAAAATAGACACAAATAAACACACACAGGAAACAAGAAAATACTCATAAACATACAGTCAAATTAATTCAACAAAAGCCTGTCTCAACAAAAGCGTTTTTAGCTGCTTCTTAAAAATGTCCACAGGGGCTACAGTTCTCAAGAGCACTCCACAGTCTGGGTGCCACAGACCCAAAGGCCCTGTCACCTCTGGTCTTAAGCCTGGTGTGAAGGACAACCAACAGAGCCTGGTCAGCAGACCTCAGTGACCAGCTGGGAGCATGTTCATCACCAGGTCAGATAGATAGAGAGGCGCCCGACCATGCAGGGCTTTATACGTAATTACAAAAGCCTTGAACTGGATCCTAAAATCTACTGGAAGCCAGTGCAAGGAGGCCAGGAGAGGAGTAATAAGAGAAGTTCTGCTGGACCTACTCAACAGCCTGGCAGAGGCATTCTGGACCAGCTGGTGGTGGTCCAAGGATGCTTTGCTGAGGCAAGCAAAAAGAGAATTGCAATAATCCAGGCGTGATGACACAAAGGCCTGGATAATCATTTCTAACTCAGAGTGAGATACAATCGGCCTTTTGCAAAGTTTTTTAGGTGGAAAAAACATGTACGGGTCAGTGACTTGATGTGCTTGTCAAGGTGCATAGCCTGATCAAAGATGACACAGAGATTTCTCAGGCTAGAGAGGACTTAAGAGTCGAGGGACACAATACAGCTTAGGTTCTGTTGCAATGTTCTGTTGCTGTCAGCAGCAACAATGAGAACTGTGAACAATGAGTTTTGTCAGCATTTAGTTGAAGAAAAGTACTGGCCATCCAGTCCTTAGCAGTCAATAGCAGACAAACAATCATGCAATCCATTAAAATGATCAGTCATGTCAGGTCCAAAAGAAAAAGTACAATTGGATGTCGTCTGCGTAACAATGGTATGAAATGCCTTCAAATTTGCTGATAATGAGGCCAAGAGGAAGCGTGTACAGAGCGAACAGAATCGGACCTAGAACCGATCCCTGGGGCACCCCACATGATAGAGGAGTGGACTCAGACACAAGAGGCCCAACAGCCACAGAGAAACTTCTACCTGAGAGATATGAGACAAACCAATCGAGAACTCTCCCTGAGACATTCTCTAAGCCTGTCTAGCAAGATGTGGTGTTCCACAGTATTGAAAGTTGCACTGAGATCAAGAAGTACCAGGATGGAACATTTACCAGTGTCAGAGGACATCATGATATCATTTGAGACTCTAAGAATAGCTTTCTCCGTAGAAGGTTTCTGACGAAAACCTGACTGGAATCTGTCAAAAAATAGTGTGGTTATCCAAGGCAACAGTGAGCTGGTTAGCAACAACTTTTTCTAAAATATTTGAAATAAAGGGCAGCTTATAAATAGTTGCTTGGTAGAGAGGGGTCCAGGCTAGGCTTTTTAAGGAGAGGCTGAACAACAGCCTGTTTAAAATAGAAGGGAACACAGACAGAAACCAGAAAGCTATTATTGATAGAGATCATATAGGGGCTGATGGGGCTGATCTTTCAGCAGAGACATTGGTGAGATGTTTAAAGGGCTGGACGAGATTTTCATGCTACTCACCATCTCAGTTAAATCTTGCAGGGAGATGGGCAAGAAACATCCCAGAATTGACTGCCGGTTAGGGCAGACCAGAAGTGGGGAGGTGGAAGGGATTATACTAGATCTAACACTGGCAATCTTGTCCACAAAAAACGAGAGGAAATTATTGCAGTCATTATCAGAGAACATGGGTACAGCAGGCGATAGGGAACTGACAATACTCTTTATGGTGTCAAAAGAGATATCTGAGTTAAAGTATTCTCTGTTTGACATGAGTAGAGATATGTAAGAGAGGTTTGTTGAGGTATTATCTGACATGAATAGAGATACAGATAGGTGTGTTAAGGTATTATCTGACATAAGTAGAGATATCTGAGATAGGTGTGTTGAGGTATTCTGTTTGACATCAGAAGAGATATCTGAGATAGGTGTGTTAAGGTATTATCTGACACAAGTAGAGATATCTGAGATAGGTGTGTTGAGGTATTCTGTTTGACATGAGTAGAGATATCTGAGATAGGTGTGTTGAGGTATTCTCTTTGACATGAGTAGAGATATCTGAGATAGGTGTGTTGAGGTATTCTCTTTGACATGAGTAGAGATATCTGAAATAGGTGTGCTGAGGTATTCTCTGTTTGACATGAGTAGAGATATCTGAGATGGTGTGTTGAGGTATTCTCTGTTTGACATGAGTAGAGATATCTGAGATGGTGTGTTGAGGTAGCCTCTGGTTAGAGTGATTGATCTGCTATGTGATATCTGATATCTATTCCTTCTCAGCATGAAATCCATCAATACAAAAATGATAAATCATCTGAAACCAAAGCTGTGGTGATCCAACGCTATCCAAACTCCTCTTTTTCTCTTTTTCTCTCATTCTCTCTCTCTCTCACCCACTCATTCCCTCTCTCCCCTCCAATGTTGGCTCATCCTAGCGTTATTTACCTTGCCCAATTACTGGGCACCGACTGTGGGCACGTTGTCCCTCTCCCTGCCAGTCCCTCTCACTCTCCAAGAGCTTTTTCCAGCCAGTCTTTTTTCTCCCCGTTGAATGGCTGAACCCGGCTCAAGAAGCTGTCGAGAGC
>NC_140245.1:1194516-1222016 GCF_949987555.1 Borostomias antarcticus
ATGACAGATTTAAAAAAAAAAAAAAACTTTAAACATTTCCTTTTTTTTTACGGCCGGTCGGGTCCGAGGATGGCGGAACCGTGCTTCAGGGAACGGCAGGATCACCGACAACCTCGGCTTTGTTTATGGACGCCACTAAAACCCTGCTGGACGAGAGCAAGGCCTTCTACCCCCCCTGAGGACTGATACACTTCATCACCCACCCAGCGCGGCTCTTAAGCTCACAGAAAACGCTGAGTAGACGCTCTTTTAAAAAGGGGGCGAACTCCGATCTGAATCCCATCCTGGCTCCAGAAGCACCGTCCTACGGACAGATTGAGCGAGATTCCATTCGCCTGTTTTTTTTTAATTATTTTTTTCCCATTGAGTCACTGGTTTCCGTGTTGAGTCAGAATACAGCGTGCAGTGTCAGCACATTCTTCCCGTCTGGTGATGGATCCTGCTACCGAGCGACGCCAATGCAGCGCCCCCTGCTGGACGGTGTCTTGTTTACTGTACCGAGCTTGTCCGGTTGCTGTTTTAAATTGAGGATGTTGACGATAACTGCGTCAAACAGCTGTGATCTCTGCGCTGCTGCTAACCTTTACTCCTGTTTCGTGCTGTGTGACAGAATGCAGACTTAACATTTGCCTGTTTGTGTAACAGCATCAGTGTGTTTTCGGGTGGGAACACGTAAACTAGACCATCGCCAAACTGTGGACACCAGGAACACTTTACAGCAACTAACCGCTACGCAAATCCATAACAAACAATAATAAACAATATTAAACAGTAATCCTCTCTATCGTAGGTTGGCGTCCCCGTTTATGCCTGACGGCGTGAGTCCCGTGAGGACCCCGGCGGACGGCCCCTCGTGTCTGGACGGGCAGGACCCCCTCAGGATTCACAAGGTCTACGCCCACCATCACCACCACCACCACCAGGACCTGCTGTCTGACCACCCAGGTAGGCGGAGACACCTCCTCTCCACCCTGATGACCACAGCTGGACGTGTGCATCTCCTGTTTCATCCCTCCCTCCTCCTCCTCTCTCTCCTCCCTCTCTCTCCTCCTCTTCTCTCTCCTCCTCCCTCTCCTACTCCCTCCTCCTCTCCCTCCTCCTCTCTCTCCTCCTCTCTCTCTCTCCTCCTCTCCCTCCTCCTCTCTCCTCCTCTCCCTCCTCCTCTCTCCTCTCTCCTCCTCTCCCTCCTCCTCTCTCCTCCTCTCTCTCCTCCTCCCTCCTCCTCCCTCCTCCTCTCTCCCCTCCTCCCTCCTCCTCTCTCCTCCTCTCTCTCCTCCTCTCTCTCCTCCTCCCTCCTCCTCTCTCTCCTCCTCCCTCCTCCTATCTCTCCTCCTCCCTCCTCCTCTCCCTCCTCCTCTCTCCTCCTCTCTCTCCTCCTCTCTCTCCTCCTCTCCTATCAAGGCTGTCATTATGGAGATGGTAAGATGGTGCAGGCTATGAACGGCGGAGGCTTCGATCCCAGTGCCTATCCCACACATCCCTCCATGTCCCACTCGGCCGGCCAATCAGCAGGTCAGTCTGACTGTTCCCTCTCATGGGTGGACCCAGCTCTGGTCCAGGGGTCAACCTAGCTCTGGTCCAGGGGTCAACCCAGCTCTGGTCCAGGGGTGAGCCCAGCTCTGGTCCAGGGGTGAGCCCAGCTCTGGTCCAGGGGTCAACCTAGCTGTGGTCCTGGGCTCTCCCTCTCCCTTAAGGACCAGACATTTCTCTGTGACCTTTTTTTCCACTCACTTTTGCTCTTCAATCTCTACAGATAATATAGTTGTGTTACTTGTTACTTGTACTTACGATGAAAGCCTTTTCTCTGGGGTGCCTTGACTTTCCAACCCCCCCCCCCCCCACACACTTTATAAAAAAAACCGTTTTGGCACTTAAATAGCACGTATCCACAGAATCAAACAGCCCTTCATTCTATTCATCTGTTTTCCTGGCTACTCTGGTAGTAGTAAATAAGAATGTCTCTGGGAAAACGTGGAAGAAGAAGAAATTTAAGTGCAAAAAAAAGTGTCACTAATCCCCTGGACCTCGCCTAGGCTCACCCAACCAGGTCACCTGCATGTCACAGTTATTTTAGTATTCATGCATCCAACCACAGTTATTAAAAAACCTAAAAAACCGCCGCTCTGGCTCCAGTGATGCTGTGCTCTGCTGTAGGCTTCGACCTGGTGGAGGACCTCCAGGGCCAGGTGGGAGGAGGGGACTACGTCTTCTCCCCCTGCCCAGACGAGAGCTTCGTCTTCCAGCCGGGGGGGCTGGACCGCTGCCTCAGTCAGATCTACTCCGTCTACTTGGACTCGTGAGCCGAGATCAAGCGAGCGCGGAGACGAGAGCAGAGAGGAGATCGCACGGCCCAGACGGAGCTGCGCCGGGGTCGGACGGGGTCTGGCGAGGGACATGTGTGTGAAGAGGGTCCAGAGACTGGACTGAGTTAACCCTGAATAACACACGTCTGACCCCCACCTCTGCGTCTCACAGAGACGGCCAGCGAGGGGCGGCCTCTTCAGAACAGCCTTCTTCTAGTAATATCACCCTCTTACTCACATACATATGAATAAAATACACACACACACGCACACAGTCACACACACATGCTCTGTTCTGTTCAGACCTGGGTCAATTACTATTTGCAAATACTACTCAAATACTTGGGGGGGCTTGATTTGTCTTCCTCAGTCCAATGAAACCAACGGACGACTCCCATAAGAACCAGCTGGGAGACGAATGAAATGCACCCCAATTACATTCAAATACTTTCAAGTAATTGATCTATGTAACTGACCCAGGTCTAGTTTTGTTGCAATATCATTGTGTTTGAATGTGTTAAGTATACATGTTTCTTCATACAGTACATATTTTAAGAGTGAACGCAAGAGAGAGAGAGAGAGAAAGAGAGAGAGAGAGAGAATGGAGGGTTTTGTTTACATTTTGTTTATTGTGTACACATTCTGTTTTTTCAGCATATTGCCATTTTTGTAGCAGGTTAGATCCTCCAGCAAATGGACCAATAAGGACATTACGTTTACACTTCTCAATAAGTCAATAGGATGCACCATAAATGTAGGCCTACTGTGTGTGATCAAAATTGTTACTGTACTTGTAAATGTATTCTTTCATTTTTTATCATAAATAAACAATAATTGATTGTCCTATTGTAGCTTGAAAATATAGCAGAGTATAAAAAACGTATTTGGAATTTAACATCCAAAGCGCTTTACAATGGCCTCTCATTCACCCATTCACACACCAATGGCGGCAGCTGCCATGCAAGGTGCTAACCTGCTCATTGGGAGCAATTTGGGGTTCGGTGTCTTTGCCCAAGGACACTTCGACATGTGCACTGGAAGAGCCGGGATTCGAACTGACGACCATGGGACAAATAACCCGCTCTATCCCCTGAGCCACAGCCGCAACTGCGATACATTCTCCAACACTGCCACCCAGTGGTCAGATGAAGTAAAAGACGTTCTTGCCCCGGGGCGGTCAGTGGGAGACTGCATGGACACGCACCAGAGATGACCTCAGAGGAGGGAGCTGTCATAGTCATTTATGCAGCATGGCTCATCTCATTAATCCTCACTGCATCCCTTATAAATTATATTTAGTATTTCCCTGAACTCCATTGGAATTGATCACAACAACAGCAAAACACTTTTTAAAGAGGTTTTGTCTGGCTTCCACGTATTGTCCTGCGTGGCTTTCGATTCTAGACTGCAGGTGTATTGTTTGTGATTATGACATCATAATGAATACCTTTCGTTGGCTCGCGGTGCCACACAAAGATGGCATTCATAACAGAACACACACACCCGGCGCAGCGGGCATTGTGCAAGTCGCACTGAAAAAACAGCGGGCCTGCCAACTGACAAAGACATAAGTCCAGCATTCACTATCCTCCCACACTGACGTTTTCAACAGCTGCTTGGAACGGGAAACACCCATTCATGTCCCCCCTGCCTGCTTGCGTCACTGTGTTTCCCTGTGAGCGTTGGTGGTTGAAAGCAACCCCCCCCCCCCCCCCCCCCTCCAGAGAAGCTAGTTTTTAAAGGGCCATCAGAGAAATGTCACGTCATCTTGGGAGTCCACCCAGGACCACCGGGTATCATATCCCAGCAGTAGTAGCTCACTGCTGGTCATGCTCTCCTCTTGTCTCCCGACTGTCATCCCACTTCCTGTCCCCAGTGTTGGGTCTTCCCCTACGTCCTTAGAGCAGGCTGAGGTCATAAGATCAACCCTTGTCTTGGCGTTTTGCAGCGGCGGTGGTGGTGGACTGTGTGGGCCCAGCCGGTCGGCTCTGGCCGGACTGGTGGTTGTGCGGCTGGTACCGGGGCTAATGCTCGACTGGGTCCGAGCAGAACCGCCCGGCGTGGAGAGGCCGCGAGCCCGGACCGATCCGGACCAGGCCCTCTCCACAGAGCCAGTCAGCATGTCGAAGTACGGCGAGCGTCCGGGGGAGAGCGCACGGTCTCGCCCTCCTCGCTGGGTTTCTTCCCCGGGCCCGGCCGCCGGATCCTGGTGGTGGTTGTGGTGATGGAGGTGGAGGAGGCCAGTCGTCGGGGTTGGGCTGGGGCCTCCTTCCCCAGGAGAGGAGGAGGAGGAGGAGGAGGTGCCAGGAGGGGGCCCTGCATCTGCCAGGCTGCTCTGGCTGCCCGTCAGGCTGCTGCTGCGACTAGCCGGGGAACTTCGCTCCTCCAACAGCCAACGCACCGCCTCCACGCCCTCGTGCACTGCCATCAGCTGGCGGAGGATCCGGACGTCTGCAGCACGCAGGCAGCCCTGGGGAGGGGGGGGGGGGGTTAGAATCTTAAGAATGGGAGTGAATGTGGGAACAGGGCAGGGGCTGGGTGTGGTGGGCTGGGTGTGGTGCTCAAAGAGTTGGCAGTGACTGACGTTAAACACTAGCAGTAGGCGAGGCGAGGTGCTGTCACTGGTGTATGCTCGCTCGCACCTGCTGCGCGTTTCTATGGCCTGCTAGACCACGCACAGACCACAGGGCTGCTAAAACGAGTTCTTCTACAAATCATAAGTATTTAGTCAATGGGAAAAATGTTGTGTACGCTCGCTGCCCCCCCCCCCCCCCCCCCCCCACACACCTACACACACACACACACACACTATTCGTTGTCTATGCGGTGAGTGATTTTACGCACAAAATGATAAACAAACAGTAGGCTAGGCTAGTATTAAGTAGGGAGTAAATGGAAATCTACCATTTCGAATTTCAAGTACTTGATCTTGTCGTTGAGACTGTCGCCCACGGTGACATCCTCTCTCCTCTCACGACATTCTGACGTCCTGGAAGTGTCCTTCATCCATCCCAGAAGGCTCTCCGGCGTGGTCATCCCAATTTTGTTTTCCAGCTCTTTAAGGTCGGGAAACGAGTCATCCGTGCTGTCGTCCTCCATAATAGCAGTTTGATCAAATATCTGGCCGACTAAAGTAAATATGACCTGTAGAGTTACGAGGATAACGATTCTCTGCAACTTGAACTAAACAAATTTGTTTAGGTCTAGGCTTTGCGCACGTGAATGCAGCCCTGTCAAAACCGCAGCGACACAATATACTGGTCATGTCACAAACACAATATACTGGTCATGTCACAAACACAATATACTGGTCATGTCACAAACACATACTGGTCATGTCACAAGCACACATTCAGTCATTTTGCAAAAGAGTCCTGTGCGTCCGCGTTATGTTCCTGAACGCTCCATGGTGAACCAGCAGTCTCCAGCAAACAACCATGGACTGTAGGCTGCTAGAGTAGCCTAATATTCTAGAAATGAAGCCATAGGAGCCAAAGAAAAAAGAACTGCATCTGTGTCGTGTATCAACATAATAATCTATTCACGCCGTCCATAAGGGGCCATATTTATATTGACCAAACTGTTGACTGAACACCTGAACCGCATGGACACCTGCGAGGCTGGAACAGCTATGAATGCCTCCAGCCTGGAACACCGCGCCACAGCACCTGGGAATGTCTCAGATTCCTTTGAATCATTTTTAGGCGAGATCTTTAAAACATGTCTTTTTAACATTTCTTTTACCACGTAGTTTAACTTGTTTTAATATCTTAGTGTTCTTAATTTGCAGTTTTATAGTTTTTATTCTATTTTACAATATCTTTTAATTTGTAATAGCCTACTTTTACATTCCTTGTTTCTTTTAAATCTGTTCTCATGTGTTTTCTATGATTTATGTTTTTATACTTCTCCTTTTATGTAAAACACTATGTGCTACATTGTTTTGTATGAATGGTGCTATAGAAATAAAATTATATTGACATTGGACTGTGTGGACACTGTGACGTCAAGGCGATGACGTGACAAAGATGATGTGTCGTCACTCACAGAGAGGGCGGTGGAGGATGAGGGGCGGTTAGACATGAGTGGCACGAGACAAAACCGGTTCCGACGGCCTCCGTTTGGAACGCAGTGTTCAAGGTTCTTTGACGATTATAAAAGTGTTTCGTAAGGCTATTTGCTGTAAATGGCCACCCTAAAACGTGAATAGCAGACGATTTTAAAATGACCAGGTTTGGGAAAATTCAGTTTTCAATAGGCTACTTCTCTAGACTAGATCCCTGTTTTTCTGTGCAGGTTTGATGTTTCAGGAGTCCACCCATCCAAAAAGAAAATTGGCACTTTCACCGAAATCAACCACTGCAAGAAACTCATGAGTGATCTGGTAAATAATCTTTCACTGTTTTGCCAGAGGTATAAATAGGTCCTATACACCTGTCACAACCCAGGCTTCTCCCATAGAAACATCCACCGTCAATACTGTCCGTTTGATCCAGTTGTCAGTTCCATTACGATTCCGTCTGTCTCTCTGCCAGGAGCGCGCGCGGGGCCCGGGGAAGTATGAGGTGTACACGGGGGACTTCAGTGTCCAGGCAGCGGAGCAGCGTGCCCAGGGGCCGGGGAAGTATGAGGTGTACACGGGGGACTTCAGTGTCCAGGCGGCGGAGCAGCGTGTCCAGGGGCCGGGGAAGTATGAGGTGTACACGGGGGACTTCAGTGTCCAGGCGGTGGAGCAGCGTGCCCAGGGGCCGGGGAAGTATGAGGTGGACACGGGGGACTTCAGTGTCCAGGCAGCGGAGCAGCGTGCCCAGGGGCCGGGGAAGTATGAGGTGGACACGGGGGACTTCAGTGTCCAGGCAGCGGAGCAGCGTGCCCAGGGGCCGGGGAAGTATGAGGTGGACACGGGGGACTTCAGTGTCCAGGCAGCGGAGCAGCGTGCCCAGGGGCCGGGGAAGTATGAGGTGTACACGGGGGACTTCAGTGTCCAGGCGGCGGAGCAGCGTGCCCAGGGGCCGGGGAAGTATGAGGTGTACACGGGGGACTTCAGTGTCCAGGCGGTGGAGCAGGGTGCCCAGGGGCCGGGGAAGTATGAGGTGTACACGGGGGACTTCAGTGTCCAGGCGGTGGAGCAGCGTGCCCAGGGGCCGGGCTGGAGGAGGGCGGAGGAGACGGCCCTGCAGGCCCGGATACCCGACCGCCTCTACAGGGACGTCTGGCTGGACAAACGCCTCCTGGTCAGGGACTCTCTCTCTCAAATAGAATTCTTTATTTCTGTCGTGTCCTACATGGCAGGAATGATGTCTCGGAAATTAGGGCAACAGTTACGGGAGTTTTAAACGTTTTATAACACTTTTTTAAAAGCGTTAGTAAGGCTATGGTTATGCAGCTGGGAACATATAAAGTAGAATGTCACATCGCCGCCAATCATGAGCTCTTCCACGATCTAGAAGACGAAGTTGGGCCCTGGGTCGCACGACATCCCGGACTTCTCTGAACTCCGTCGGAGGAGGCCGTGCAGCCTGAGGGGGGTGTGCGACAGCGGGGAGGAGAGGCTTAAAGACGATAGGAAGGTAGGCTATCCCCCGGCCCGCCACCAGAGGGAGTCACACACAAACACATCATCAATGGAGTGGTTCCACTTTCAGCGAAGAAGATTAGATAGGATGGGGAATACTTTCTTTTGATTGATTGATTGATTGGTTGATTGATTTATTGGTTAATTGATTGATTGATTGATTTAACCTTTATTTAACCAGGCAAACCTTAAGAACAAATTCATATTTACAATAGCGACCTTCTGTCTCTCATACCACAGATGTTCACTCCGGGTCCAGGAACGTATGGGAAGAGGGGCGTTCCCTCTGGGCTGCTGGATGAACAGAGGGGGAGGCCGGTGGTCACCTGCCCCACCGTGGCCTTCAGCGCCAGGGTGGAGCGCTTCCCAGAGCGCCTGGTGGTTGGTGTCCACCCTATGACCATGATTAGGCTCCTAAATGTATTTAGACAAGGTTTAGTCTGTAGAGACCTACGACTCTTTCACAAAGACACCCCGTGAACACAGGCAACAGGATATAAAAAAAGGGGGAAAATAGACAACAGAGACAAACACGGCTATGAAACCAAAATAAATGAAATATGTCAAATATATGTATACGTAAGCTTAATATATAGATAGATCATACAGTAAAAGCGATTTGATAAAGATGTATAATAGGTCTGTCTTCTTCAGAACACTAAAGACAGCTGCCCGTTACACACAGCAGGTTTATAATGAACCACATGTCCTGTGAGACAGAGAGACAGGCCAGTGAGAGGGTTTCTCTTTCCCCCCGTCTGTCTGTCTGTCTGTCTGTCTGTCTGTCTGTCTGTCTGTCTGTCTGTCTGTCTGTCTGTCTACCTGTCTGTCTGTCTGCCTGTCTGTCTGTCTGTCTGTCTGTCTGTCTGTCTGTCTATCTATCTGTCTATCTGCCTGTCTGTCTGTCTGTCTGTCTGTCTGTCTGTCTGTCTGCCTGTCTGTCTGTCTGTCTGTCTGTCTGTCTGTCTGTCTGTCTACCTGTCTGTCTGTCTGTCTGTCTGCAGGACTCTGGCTTGTGTCCAGGAACGTACGAGTACAGGACCTTGGCTGAGGACATCCTAGGTCGGCAGGTCAGTAAGCGAGGGCCGTTTGACCAACGGTGACGTCTCACTTGTTTTTGGGTGGGTAGTGTTTGGGTAGTGGCAGTTCCCATAAATGCAGAGACCGGTTAACCCCTGACCTCAGCCCTAAACCAACCCTAACCTGCGTTTATGACAACTAGACTTTACCCTTGTTTTTGTGATACTCGGTTGAAAACGAAGGCGCTAGCGTTTCGAGGGCGTCTGTCTAGTTCAGTCTGGCGGCCGGTACCCAGGCCTCAGGAGGTCTCCTGATTGGCTACTTCCTCTGAGTAACCTGGGTCACTGTGATGGCCGCGCCCTAGAAAAAAGCCAACCTGAATCCGGGGACGTTTGCCGAGCCGGTTCAGGTCCTGAGTGAGGACCTCCTGCGTCCAGAGAAGAGGCACCAGGGCACGTTCAGCACCCAGGAGCAGTACCCCTCCCTGCCCAGCCAGCGCTCACACCTGGCCTCGCTGGCCCACAACCCCCGGCCTCAGGTGAGGATAACCCCGGCCTCCCTTCCTCCTCCACCTGGCCTCGCTGGCCCACAACCCCCGGCCTCAGGTGAGGATAACCCCGGCCTCCTTTCCTCCTCCACCCCCATCACCACCGGCCTTCATCTAGAACGTTCTGGGTTTATATGTGTTTGTGTAGATCCGACTCGTTACAGTACAGTACATTACAGTCATTTAGCAGACGCTTTTATCCAAAGTGACTTACAATAATTGCATTTAACACAGGAAAAGTCAGTGTACTACTACTCACCAGAACTCACAAGTGCATCTTCTTTCTAAAACAAGTGACTAAGAGCATAATCTAGTGCTGAAGAATAGCAAACTAAAAATACAATAGGTGCTTAAGAGGGAGGATCATGGTAGTACTTCTTGAATAGGTGAGTCTCAGTAGCTTAACCCTGTTTAAATACAGGATAAATAAAAAGATCTATGCTAAACTGTTATTCAACCTGTTTTTTTCAGTGTGATATTCACTGGTGTATACTGTAATATATTGTGTGTTATGAATAAAATTGCAAAATTCCGGGAATATTCACACAATTCCCAACAGGAATTTATGGGAATTAACAGGACTTATCTGGAAATTTATGGGAATAAATTCTGTTTTCCAGTTTATTCCCATTAATTCCCATGGAAAGTATGTGAATATTCCCGAATTCCGCAACCGTAGTTTTGAATAAGCCCTCTCTCCTGTCCCTCAACCACACACCACCCACCCACACACCTCCCCTCCATCCCAACAGAACCACCCTGGTCCAGGGTTCTACAAGCCGGTCCGGTTACCTCGAGTGGAGAACCGGAATCCTCCTCCGTTCCTCTCCTCGTCCCCCCGCGTCCCCAGAAGGACGGAGAGGCCCGCTCAGGGGGACGAGGTGAGTGGTGTCCCCTCTCCTCCTGTCCTCCCTCCCTACTGAAATATGAGGCCGTTAACTTAGAAACACACTACGTCCATCTGACTTCATTATTGGTGCTCTGTTCACGTTACCCGTTGTGACAGAGTTCTACTTTTTGTTTTTAAACGCATTTCAAATTTATTGAACTTGTTTTTCTGTTTTTCTGCAAAAAAAAAAAGGATTTTACTTTATTTACATACTTTTCCTAAGGCAACGCGTTTCCTCACAGTTTTGAAGTAAAGTCACACAACACATCTTACAGCCACAGGTAGAACCGGTGGGTCAGAAGACATGAAGTGCAGTTTGTAACACAGATTAGGATTATGTTTTTTCCCCCTTCAACAGGATTCAAACAGAGTGGGATTATTTAGCAGTTTGGTGAATGATTCTACACCATGTCTTTATTTGGTACCGTTAATGTTTTGGCTGAATATTCATGACACTTGTCTCGTCCGCGAATCGACCAGACCACGGTGGGCGTGGGACGTTACGGCCTGGCGGAGAAGAGTCAGAGAACCACGGCCAACGCTGGACATCGCTACGTCTTCAAGTCACGCATCCCCAGATACCTGCAGGATCTGGACCAGGACAACTACAACCAGTAAGATGCAGCTTTCCTGTCTCTGTGTGTCTATACCGTCCACTTCCTGTCTCTGTGTGTCTATACCGTCCACTTCCTGTCTCTGTGTGTCTATACCGTCCACTTCCTGTCTCTGTGTGTCTATACTGTCCACTTCCTGTCTCTGTGTGTTTATACTGTCCACTTCCTGTCTCTGTGTGTCTATACCGTCCACTTCTTGTCTCTGTGTGTCTATACTGTCCACTTCCTGTCTCTGTGTGTCTATACCGTCCACTTCCTGTCTCTGTGTGTCTATACTGTCCACTTCCTGTCTCTGTGTGTCTATACCGTCCACTTCCTGTCTCTGTGTGTCTATACTGTACACTTCCTGTCTCTGTGTGTCTATACCGTCCACTTCCTGTCTCTGTGTGTCTATACCATCCACTTCCTGTCTCTGTGTGTTTATACTGTCCACTTCCTGTCTCTGTGTGTCTATACCGTCCACTTCCTGTCTCTGTGTGTCTATACTGTCCACTTCCTGTCTCTGTGTGTCTATACTGTACACTTCCCGTCTCTGTGTGTCTATACCGTCCACTTCCTGTCTCTGTGTGTCTATACTGTCCACTTCCTGACTCTGTGTGTCTATACTGTCCACTTCCTGTCTCTGTGTGTCTGACCATACACCAGCACAAAGACACATTTGTTCAGATGTGTGTAAGCGGTTCCAGCGTACCTGTGCATTGGGCCCCTCAGCTTGTTGCTGTCTTCATAAACATCCCCATCCATGTTGCTCCCCCCCCCCCAGGGAGAAGCTGCGTCCGATGAACCTGCCTCCTCACTGCAGGGTCTACTATCGGCCCCCAGATGGAGCTGTGAGAACCACAGCGCCTGACTCCTGGAACTAAGATGGCGCTGCGCTACACCAAGTCGGCCCTCAGCACCAACGCTGGTGCATCCTGGCCCCGCCCACCTGATCATTTCAGGATTTGTGGATTTGGAGAAAATAAACTATCATGGGGGGAAGATTTTTGAGATGGCTTGTTGTGTTTCAAACAGCCAGTAGAGGGCAGCGTACGTTTAGAATGGCAGGTTTCTCATGAGGTATTGTTAAGAGATATTTAAAAGCCAAATTGTGATTTAGTTTTTTCAGAAAACGTTCAGAGTTGATTCACTGATTCTATCAGAGAGAAGTGTACTTCTGAAAGGTTGGTTATGCACTTTTTCTGAATGTTTGCTGCACTTTCTTGCACTTAGATTCTCTGTTGCCAGCTTTGGCAGTTTTGCATCCATATGCTGCTTCCTCAGGTTTGCCAGGGTGCACTGGAAGCAAACACCATAAACGTTGCTTGTGCGCCTCTGAAGAATCGTCAATCTTCAAGCTTACTGCAACAATTTCCTCAGACTGCAAAAAAAAAAGAAGGAAGTCAGTCAGAGGTGGATGTGAAGTCGCTGGTACCACGGGGGACTGTGAAATACTACCCACTCCCCGGCATGTGTTTTCAGGGAGGTTCAAGGTGACCTCAAGGTCAACGTTACATGAGGTAGAGGATACCCATTAAAATATTCCACACAGAAAGTGTTGTGCATTTTTACGAGTCGGGGATTCTGATTTCTGAGTTTTAGGAAATCGTAAAGTTAAACAAATACCCGAGAAATGTGCTCTGAATGTTGATGTCATTGAAAGGCCGTCGTTAAGATACGGTCCTACTGCAGCTGTCAGTGCAATTTAGCTTGATTTATTATTTAGGGGTCATAAAATGGGTGTGTGGGGCTTTTGGGGAGGAACTCAGAGTATTCTGACAAACTGTCTGAAGCGTGGGGAAGTGGGATGGGTGCTGGTCCCTGTCCTGGACTCAACAGACTCCTAAATGGATAGAGAGAGAGAAAAAATACATTTTAAGAGTCCTGTAGAGTCCAGGCAGTGATGTGAGAGTTTGCGTGCAGTGAGCTTAGGGTCAGAACAACATAGCATTACAAATGAGGCCACTGGGCCAGAAAATCCTCCTGGGTCACATGATTAGTAGCCGGACCTCACCAACAAACAAAGACCCGTTGGGGGTGAATGGGGCCTCGTGACCTGTATGACACAATTAGAACAGAAAATAACCAACGGTCGGTTTGAGTTTCCTCAGAAAAAATAAACACTCAGGTGTTGATGTATGTATCCACACATCCATGTTAGAAAAATAGCGTTATACCTATGTGCAAGAAATTGAGAATAGCCAAACTCTTCTGTACACTAAAGCCAAAGTACACAACTTTAATGGAGGGAGAAAGATTGTGGGAAATGGAGACAATCGAAAGAGAAACGAGATTGTTAGAGGACGGCGATCGCCTCATGAATCATTCATTTGACGGACGGCCCTGGTCCAGACAGCCGGTTTCACTCAAGAGCCTCTCGACACATGACATGATGACGGGGAAGAGCTCTGGGTGCCATATGAGAGACGGTAACTGTAGCTCCACTGTTCATTGTGTTTATCCTCTCCTGGCGGCACGAAGAGGAGCAGAGACCCCGTAAACCAGAGAGAGAGGATGGGAGGATGGTGGGAGGATGGTTTGGGGGGGGAGGACACGCGCAAATATTTATGGAAGACACAGAAATGTTTACATAGTCAACCTTTTACCGAGCGGTTAAACATCGTCTGAGCAGAATCATAACAATAACAAGGCTCACCTTGCTGCCCTCCTCCTCTCCAGAGGTTTGGTTGTCGATATTCCTCCAGCATCAGTATTGTTGACTAAAAAGAGGAGATGATAATCTCTAAACGGAGGGCCGCTAGAGGAGCCCGAAGGGCCCCGTGCGTGTCAGAGGGCACAGGGGCCAGATTCTAAGCACATTAACATTCCTGGATAAATAACCCCGGGGAATGTTATTGTGGAGACATTAAACAGGATTTTCCTCCCAGAGCCCAAGAGAGGCATTACTCCTCCAGCTCCAACACAGCCCGAGGCCAGGACCTGGCTCTGTGTCTTCTCTCTGGATCCCAGTCCTCCTGAAATCATGCCTACACTTGGCCACTGTTCTCCCCAACTTGATTTAAACGGGTTGGTGTAGAAGTCTGTGCTTCAGCGGAGTGGACAAGTGCACAGTAATGGAGATGGAGAGCGAGTCAGGGGAGACTCTGGTTTTTCTATCTGGTAGTTCTACTGTTATCTGCACGAGCACGCTAGCCAATGACCATTAAATAGAATTACTGTGCACAGTAAGACGATCAAGTAAGGATTTACGACAACTAGCATCTACACGCCAGTTTATAAATCATTTGTAAATACGCAATTATTAACACATGGACAAATGGTTTGTTAGCGGTTATAAATTATCGGTGAGTGATTTGTAGAGAAATACACAGGACCACAGTATGTGGTTAATGCCACACTCATTTACATATCATTTACAATTGGTTACAAACATCAGCAGTTATTACATTACCTACAGATGGTTTATAAATGCCTTATATAGGATAGTTATTGTGGCGGATGTGGTGGTCGTTGGGGGGGTGGTTGGAGAACTTGCCCAAAGTGGGGATCAAACCAACGACCTCTCTCTTCCAAACCCGGCTCGCTAACCGCAACACCAGGAGAGCTAGCTCCCTTTGCGGGGCTGTTAACAGAGAGGGAGTTGTCACACTATTTTAAAGTGTTCCTGAAGCTTCTAATGGAATGTTATATAACAGCGCTCGCAATTTGATATCTGTGTTTTTCCATTTTCAGTCGTGGTGTTGTTGCCAGAGCTCCTCTTGGCCTTGGCGTGTTTCTGCTCCACAGCCTCGGCGAGGAGGCAGATCCAGATCAGAACGGGGTGATCGTGGACGGTCGAGCTCGGCACCCGACAGAGAGAGAGAGAGAAGCCAGGTTCGGTCATCCCCACATCATGGCGATCACACACTCCTGTCCGTGGAAGACCCGCGTCTGGGGAAGAACCCGGCTTCTACCCAGCAAACACGCGACGTCAGGGAGACGTTCAGATCATGTCTTAATAACGTCCGTCGGTCCTGAACCCCGTTTGTACGTCTGCTGGACCCCCTCAATATTCAAACGTCTGGCTTGGACCCCTCTAAGACGTCTGTGGACGTGCAAAACGGGTTCAATATCTGAACGTAAAATAAAAAAAATCATTCTGGCTCCTAATTGTATGTCTTTAGACGTCCGAAAAAGACAAAAAAGACATCTAAAAGACATCTTTTAGACGTGTCTTTGCTCAGTGGGTAGAGACACCATGATCTTATGAAACACGACTAGGTTCTCCTCCCGTCGGCTTCTTAAAGGGCCGGTAATTGATTATCCTCCAGAGGAGCGTCGCCTCAGAGTTCTACAGTGTTTTGACCAAAGAAAGAGAATGAGGTCAAATTCCCGTTGGCCGTCGGCCAGGAAAAACAGGAGTGAGTAAGACTGAGTGTGGTACCTGAGACCAGGCGTACCAAACACAAGGGTGTCTGCTCTCTCTCTTCCTCCCTTTCCTCCTCTTTCCATCAGCCTGTCCTGTGCTTCCCTCCCTCCCTCCCCCTCTCTCTCTCTCTCCCTCCCTCCCTCTCTCTCTCTCTCTCTCCCTCCCTCCCTCTCTCTCTCTCTCTCTCTCTCTCTCCCCCTCCCTCCCTCTCTCTCTCTCTCTCTCTCCCTCCCTCCCTCTCTCTCTCTCTCTCCCTCCCTCTCTCTCTCTCTCTCTCTCTCTCTCTCCCTCCCTCCCTCTCTCTCTCTCTCTCTCTCTCTCCCTCCCTCCCTCTCTCTCTCTCTCTCTCTCTCTCTCTCTCTCTCTCTCTCTCCCTGGTTCCTGGTTGAGAACATGAGAGGCCCTTGAAAGGCGAACGCTGGTCGACCCTAACGTCTGCAGGTTGCTCTCATCACCGTGGAAACTAGACATTTTATATTTGTTCTCTCTCAACAAGTGGGACTATTAAACGGTGTTTAACCTTGTCAGTTTACTAATGATTTCAACCTTACAAAACCAAATGTTTGAAATGAAGAGCCAGGGAGAAGCCTCTAGTTATGATCATGGCTCCATACCTCTACTACTGTACCCACCAAACCTGTCTCAATTACATAGATCAACTACTGGAAAAGTATTTCAACTATTTGTCTCATAGTTGACACTTATGGGCGTGTCATTGGACTGGGTGTAGGACGAATTAAGCTCACCCCAAGTATTTGACAGTATCTGCAAATAATAATTGATCCAGGCCTGACACCCAGCTGTCCCAGGCGTCACGCTAACGCCTGATTGGTCAGATAGGAATCCCGTTGGAGCGTCCGCTGACACCTGGTTGGCTGCCGCGCTGTCAGCTGTCAGCTGGTGGGCGGGGCCAGGTGACCATATGGGGAACATCAACGCTGCTCTGATGAAGTCAATGTTTGCGTTCAGTCAGCAATATATTCTTCTTGGAGCGTTTCCCATGGGGCTCCTCCGCGCACATATGGAGGTCATTTGTTCAAATTCTTCAGCGGAGAAAAAAAGGGGGGGGGGGGTTGAGGTTGGAAGTCGACTAGAGGGTCTGGCCGGGGGTTTGTGTCCCGAGGGGGAGGGTGGGGGGGGGGGCGCTGTGTGAAACAGTTTCAAAGGATATTTGTGGAAATGTTACGGTGGATTTAACTGGCTCTTTGCGGCAGCTGCTATAAGACAGCGTGATGATGAATAGATAGAAAAACGCCTCCAGACAGATCAGATACTGCATACCGCTGGATCTGTGTATCTGCTGGATCTGTGTATCTGCTGGATCTGTGTATCTGCTGGATCTGTGTATCTGCTGGATCTGTCTATCTGCTGGATCTGTGTATCTGCTGGATCTGTGTATCTGCTGGATCTGTCTATCTGCTGGATCTGTCTATCTGCTGGATCTGTGTATCTGCTGGATCTGTGTATCTGCTGGATCTGTATATCTGCTGGATCTGTGCATCTGTTCACTGACAGAACACACACCCACATCTGCTCAGAACGGTGACTCCCTGCCATGACCTCGACTCGATTACATGAAAGCCATTGAAAGTATTTGGTTTGATTTGCCTCTCACATGTGGCCCTTTCATCTGATTCTCTGGTTTCTCTGGACTGGGCGAGACAAATCAAGCTCACCTTGGCAGCATGATTACTGTCAAGGTGACAGGTCACCTTGGTCTGCTAAATCCAATCAGGTCTGCTAAATCCAATCAAATCAAACTTTATTTATATAGCGCATTTCATACACAAAGGCAACATAATGCGTAATGATACCTAGCAGCGCGCCTGAATCCAGGCAGCGCCAGGCGTTCCAGTTGGGTTCAGGAACCGAGGTGCGTGGGGACGTACCGCAGCGGGCACGTGGCGCAACGTCAGGGAGACGTTCAGATCATGTCTTAATAACGTCCGTCGGTCCAGAACCCTATTTGTACGTCTGCTGGACCCCCTCAATATTCAAACGTCTGGCTTGGACCCCTCTAAGACGTCTGTGGACGTGCAGAACAGGTTCAATATCTGAACGTAAAAAAAAAAACATTCATTCTGGCTCCTAATTGGATGTCTTTGGACGTCCGAAAAAGACAAAAAAGACATCTAAAAGACATCTGCCATGAACATCCTGGAAGCGCCGTACCTGTGTTTTGCTTAAATATAAGGCCGCGCAAGACCAGACTGGGGCACTTCTGCTGGATGCCACTCACGTGCGTTGTCCTGAAGTCCTTGCGCTCGTATGTTTTCTCAATAAACCAGACTTAACCTGTTTGAGCGAATCTTGGCAAATCCTTTTTGACTAGATCAATGAACAATCCATTACACAGGTTTACACCGGTCCGGATGTCTCCCCCTAACAGACCTAAACAGACATCACAACCAGCCTGATCGCTCGGCCTCCGTCGTGTGTTTATCTGTTGAGTGTTCCGGCTGTGGTCGGCGGGGCGGGGGACGCGTCTCGGCTGGTATAAACAGCGGACTGGTCCCTCCCCCGGACACAAACCCTCTGACCCGCTCCCCTCCGGCGTGGAGGCTGCGGTCCATCAGGTCCATCAGGACCAAGACCTCTCGCCGTAGAAGCAGCTTCTTCCCGATTGCTACCAGCCTCACCGACGAGGGCGTTGTTCTCTGACTCTGCTGCTCTGCTGGTACACGACTCTTGATTGTATTCTACATAGGATCCCACCGCACATAGCTTACAGTCAGAGACGGGTCATGAAAAAATGGGCCCCTGGGCCTGGACCTGTAGAGGGGCCCCCCTCCCTACCAGCTCCCCCCCTCCTCCCTACAGCCTCCCCCTCCCTACCAGCTCCCCACCCCCCTACAGCCTCCCCCTCCCTACCAGCTCCCCCCCCCTACAGCCTCCCCCTCCTTACCAGCCCCCCCCCCCCCCCTACAGCCTCCCCCTCCCTACCAGCTCCCCCCCCCCCCCCTACAGCCTCCCCCTCCCTACCAGCTCCCCCCCCCTACAGCCTCCCCCTCCCTACCAGCTCCCCCCCCACCCCCTACAGCCTCCCCCTCCCTACCAGCCCCCCCCCTCTCCTACAGCCTCCCCCTCCCTACCAACTCCCCCCCCCCTACAGCCTCCACCACAACACTGTTGTTCTCAGTTTGTTTTCTTTAAAAAACTGGAAATGTGAGGAACCTGCTGTAACGCATCTGACTGCCTTGACTCTTTCTATTCGGATCTTTCGTTTTGCTGCTCCGCTTAATATGTGACGGTGCTCCATTTTACATGTGCGGTTCTTTGTCAAGATCAACAGTCCGGAACAAATTCCTAGTATGTGGGATTCTAGTCGAGGGGTCTATACAGGAAGTAGCCTATACCCACTTCTTTATCCACAGACACACAGTGGGCTATACCTGTGTTTCCTCCACCACCGAGGTAAAAACTGAACTATTACAGGATATTTGCTGTGGCTCTTCATTCGTCGCTACACCCCTGGGTATAAACCGGAGGAGTGGGTGATGTGGAGGAGAGTCGCCCCGTGTTTACATTCTGCTGTGACTGAGAGGAGGAGACGGGGGGGGGATGGCTTCCAGCTGCAGGCCCGAACCTGAGCAGCAGCAGCTCGTGTTGATCAGCAGCCTGTGCTGGGAGTTGATGGCTGTCCGGGTGTGTGTGTGTGTGTGTGTGTGTGTGTTACATAACTAAACTTTGAAGGCTCACTTTACTCATCCAAGGCCTTTCAAATGAAACATTTGCAGGGAATAAATATTATTGTTAACCAAGAAGGTTGTGTGGGCTAAGGTTTGGTGTGTGTGTGTCTGTGTGTGCGTTTATCCAATCATTATCTCTAAACTCTCCACCACTTTGCGTCAACCCAAGGACCTTCCAGCTGAAGACGTGGAATGAGGTCAGTTATCAAGCAGGGCTTCGGAGGGGATGCTTCGTATCTTCTCTAATCATCTCCTTCCTCCTGTCTGCGCCAGGAGGAATGACCTCACCACCAACAACACATAACGTCAAAAGCGCCAGAGACCCGGTCAGAAGAAACATGCTAAACAAATATCCCCACAATGATCCAAGTCTTACAACAATGTATGTTTCTATCAGCCAGCCCCCCGAAAGCTCCTCCCCTGGTAGTTCAACTGACTCGCATCAGAAATTAGGTTTACAGCACATGTTGTTTTTAATGATTGCAATATGTTCCACATTCCAAATCGAAAAGTCCTTGAATCCAAACTGCCAGAGTAACTGCTCACACAGGCAGGGTCAAAGAACGCATCACAGCCTTGCGGTAAATAGTCTAATTTGTTTTAAGGGAAAACCCAGTATTTTAATTGATAACATGTGTGCGTTGCTTCAATCTTAGCAAATCAAGAGTCCGGGCACTTAACGCAAACAAACAAGAGAACGAAGTTTGTTGTCACTCCATTCGAGTTGGACGTCGACTTCAGAGAAACCACAACAGCGCGCGAGTAGGCCTACCAAGTGCGCGCGAGGAATGCGTGCAGCGCAGTGTGAGAATGAATCGGTCTTAATGGGAGCCAAGTTGTTGTGGGAAAACGAAACAACCTCTCTGCTAAACCACATGAAAGAGACGCCCTCTCTCCACAGGGGAACGGACGCCAGAAGAGAATGTTTTACATCTCTAGCCATTTATAGGTCAGAGCAATGCCAAAGGGGCACTTCGTGTTGCAATATTACTTGAGCTCTTAGATGAAAGTAGGCTTTCATCCGCGAAGTTCAGGATACGTTTGCAAAGGCTCGACTTGTGTCAAAGTTTCTGGCAATTTGTCAAGCAAATTGGCTGAAACGAGAAACTTCAACATCAGACCAGTTACTGTAAATGTTCTTCAAACCCTTCCTTTAAGTGTTATGGCTACTAGAGGTATTCTCTCGGGTGAAGACGTCGCCATGTTTGGGCCTACGTCTGCCGAGAGAGAGAGAGAGAGAGAGAGGGGGAGAGAGAGGGAGAGAGAGAGAGGGAGGGAGAGAGAGAGAGAGAGAGAGAGAGGGGGAGAGAGAGAGAGAGAGAGAGAGGGGGAGAGAGAGGGAGAGAGAGAGAGGGAGGGAGAGAGAGAGGGGGAGAGAGAGAGGGGGAGAGAGAGAGGGAGAGAGAGGGAGAGAGAGGGAGAGGGAGGGAGAGAGAGAGACAAAGGGTGTTCCATTGCTTGGAGAGCTGCCCATATTTGGTTTATAAAACGTTTACTATTGTTTGGGTTAGGGTTAGACATAGAGAGAGAGGGAGGGCGAGAGAGACACCATGGAGGTAAAAACATCAAACACCAGGCCATGAAGAGTTAGCGTGGATAAGAAACTGGCATGAAGTTAGCAAAACTATGAACTACAGTACGCTACACACAGGGTGTTGCCTTATATTGGCCCATTAAGACAATTGAACCATCTGGAAACGCTTATTAGTCATAACGAAGCACGTTTTTCAGCTTATAGGCATAATCGCCAAAGCGCCTCGACATCACACTGCCAAACCCGCGGCTAAATTGGTCAGTCTGACAGAAAGGAGCGCCGAGAATAGCCTTGCGTTCCGCTGGACAGACCGGCCAGTAAGGCGGAGTGGGGCAACTTGAAGGTGACGATAGGTCGACTTACAGCACGAGGAGCTACTTTGGGGTCCTAAACACCGTAGTAAACTGCTAATTCCTAATCCGGGGCTGTGTGAGGGGACTTTGCCACTCTGGCAAACTCACCAGTCGTTCCTTTATATTTTCCCAGTGTTCCACGGGGGACACGGGTTAAAACCTGGAATGTGCACTATTTCCCCACAGGAAGTGCAGTGGGGAAGTCTTTCTGGGGCCCACGCCCCACATCCCACCCTCACACGCAGGGCTGGAGAACTGCGGTTGGAACTGGTGGAACTTCGGTATGAATTCAGGTTTGGGTCAATTGTATAGTTCAGTTACAATTACATACATGAGTAACTCTTTGAAAGTAGTTTTGGTGCCTTTGATTTGTCTCAGAGTTGGCACTTACAGGACTGATTCGATGGTTTCACAGGACTGGGTGAGACAAAATAAATGCACCCAAGTATTCGACAGTATTTGCAAATAGTAATTATAATTAATTGACCCAGGTCTGTGGATTCTCCTCAAATGGTTTGACTTCCTCAATGAAGCTACAGACAAAAGAAATGAACATAATTCACATGTACTGTATTCCACTGTTTTTATTTTTTTGAACAAACAAAAACACATTATCTTTGATACATATGGCTTTTCATTTTCAATGTACAAAATCCAAACAAAACAAAAAACAATAGGAGATTTTAATATATGTGTACTCGAGCTGTCTTCTTGAAAGCTATCTAACAAAACGTCGATACACACAAGATGTCATTTCACTGCAAAACATCTGATAATCAATGCTTCTGCAAGCAGCACTTGGACATTTTACACAGGTCTCAACATATTTAAAATTCATAGTGGATATTTCTTGATAAGGTAGATAAATGATATTGTACATAATTCTCTTAATACATAAATTATCCAGACATCTATAAAAATAGAACACATTGCTATGTGGTAAAAATAACAGGATTTCTCATCACAGGGATATTTTCGTCATTGGCACAGTTACTGTACGAACATTATGAACAGACGTCATATGGAAGTTATGTGACATTATAATGCCACAGTTTTCCTGTCTTTATTGTATCTGTTGAAGCAGCCTAATATTCCCTGCCTTCAACCTGAGGCATTTAACCAGCATTCACACAGGCATGTACGCACCCACACACACACACACACACACTGTACACTGGCGCACACTGTAGGCTAAAAACTCTCAAATATAGACATGGCATTCACTGGCACTGGCACACTGACAGACAAGCTCGCACACACACACACACCTACACACACACACACACACACACACACACACACAGTCTGGCACACAAAACGGCCATTTTCTTAGCAGAGCAAGTGAAGGCCTGTCCCAGCCAGCAGAACCCAGCGTCTCCACACAGCGCTCCACTACTGTACCTACTAACCCCTTCACACACTCGCACACTACACTTCTATACTCAACACACTTCACAAATACCAACAACAACAACAACAACAACAACAACAACAACAAGCTTGCTTAATACAAAGCTTTCCAAAAGCTTCACTTCAGTTCATTCAAGTGGTGACAATCAACGCTGAATCTGGATATAGTGCTATAGCTCAAACTTAGAAGAGGTTACTCATAACAGAAAAACAACAAAAACGACAACAACAACAAAACATCCTTCCTGTAATCAAGGAATTTGTTCTCATTGGTGAGTGTGTGCTAGAGCCACACGGTGAATGGCGATGGTATTGGTGTGTGTGTGTGTGTGTGTGTGTGTGCCATCCTACCACAGCTCTGCTGTCTCCTCAGCGTGTCTCCGGTTCTGCACTCAGAACCGATCCCAGGCTACAGATCTAGATCCAGTAGATCACACACCGTCTGATTGGACGGTGATCAAAGCAAGTCATCTCCTAGGCAACGAGAGAGAGGGGGGGAGGGGGTCCACATTCAAACGTCAGACGAGCTGGCCGTCTAGTGACGCAGACGTCGTTCGCTCGGCTCGTCTTCTTTCCGATGCGAGTTGCCCACAGTTCAGGTTCATCTCCTAGCGTTGTTTAAGTGGTGGCTGTGTGTGTGTGTGTGTGTGTGTGTGTGTGTGTGTGTGTGCGTTAGCTTAGTCCACCTCCTCCAGGCGGGTCGGTCCAGCTCCTGGTCCTGGTCCAGTCGGAGCCGGTTGTCTGTAGTGATCGGTATGGCGTGTGTGTGTGTGTGTGTGTGGGGGGGGGGGCGGTGGGGGCGGGGGCTACGCCATGGTCAGATGGCTGCCCCTCTCCGGGGGGGGGGGCAGGTCCTTCTTCACGGGGGAGGGGGGCAGCAGGGCGCAGCTCCGCCCTTTGGGCTTAAAGAGGTCCGACACGAAGAACACCTGGGGGGCGGAGCAACCAGACGCCAATCAAACAATCTGCTTCCCACTAAATCTATCATAGGTACATATTGTAGAATAGAAAGTTCATTTTGCCATATATAACCAGTAAAGTACAGGGCCCAGATAGCAAGCGGATCTGGGCCATATATGGGCCGGAACTAAGCCACAAGGGCCAGATCTGGCCTGTATATGGCCCAGATCCGCTTGCTATCTGGGGGTACATTGGAATTCTTGTTATCGCTTGCCCTTACAATATCTTGTATCTGTGTGTGTGTGTGTGTGTGTGTGTGTGTGTGTGTGTGTGTGTGTGCGTGCGTGCATAAAAGTCGTAACTCACCAGCGGATACAGCATAGTGTACTATGCCTCTCCGGATTAGTAAGGTAGTGTAGTTATAAATGAATCACTATTGCTACGCTAAGTATTTGAGGTGCACTTGATTTATATCCCCCAAGCGTGGCGTCTGTCCGGCTACTCACTATGCAGTAGGCCACCAGGGCCCCCTGGACGAAGCCGGCCAGGACGTCGGAGGGGTGGTGCTTGTGGTCGGAGACGCGTGACAGGCCGGTGTAGAAGGACATCATGATGAGGGTGAACTGGGTCAGGGGGCGCAGGAGCCGGGCGCCGCGCCACGTGAACCGCGACTGCAGGTAGAACTGGGCGGGGCCAGAGAGAGAGAGAGAGAGAGAGAGAGGGAGATAGAGAGAGGGAGAGAGAGAGGGAGAGAGAGAGAGGGAGAGAGAGAGAAACAGAGAGAGAGAGAGAAACAGAGAGAGAGAGAGAGAGAGTGGTCCAGTCAACATGGGACGAGTGGTGGAGGTAGTGTGCATGTATGTTTGTATTTGTTTGTTGTTGTGTGTGTGTGTGTGTGTGTGTGTGTGTGTGTGTGTGTGTGTGTGTGTGTTTGTGTAGTAACTCACCACCAGATACAGCATGGTGTACATGGAGAAGGATGCATGTCCAGAGAAGAAAGACTTCCTGAGAACGAAGAGAATATATAAACATCACATATAAACATCACATATAAACATCACATATAAACATCACATATAAACATCACATATAAACATCAACATATAAACATCACATTTAAACACCACAACAACAACAACATCCTCACTGTACAACGACAACAACAAGAACAACCAGCTGGTCAGCACCTGGCCTCACTACAAAACATTACATTAGTCATTTAGCAGACGCTTTTCTCCAAAGCGACTTACAATAATTGCATTTAACGTCGGTAGTCAGTGTAATACTATTCGCCAGAACTCACAAGTGCATCTCTGTTCTAAAACAAGTGGCTAAGAGCATAATCTAGTGCTGAAGCCAAAGTGCAAGTAGCAAAATATAAATACAATAGGTGCTTAAGAGGGAGAATTGTTGTAGTACTTCTTTAAGAGGTGAGTTTTGAGCCTGTGGTGAAAGATGGGCAGCGACTCTGCTGTTCTGATGTCAGTGGTCAGTTCGTTCCACCACTGCGGGGCCAGGACAGAGCCGTGACCGTGTCCATCGACCGCAGGGGCCTCGGAGTGACGGGGCAACCAGTCGCCCCAGGTAGGAGGTAGCAGAGCGTAGCGGTCGGGAGGGGGTGTAGGACAACAACAACAAGCTGGTCAGTACCTGGCCTCCTGGACCTTGCTCTCCGGGCCCTGGCACTGGTAGTCGGTGATGTATCCCAGGGAGCAGTTGATGGTGGAGAAGTCCGGCCTGCAGACGTCCAGGAAGTGCGGGCGCATGCGGCCCACCGACACCTTGGCGATGTCGGTGAACGATTGGCTGACGGCGCAGCCGAAGATGAACACGCCCACCTGCTTGTAGAAGGCGGAGACGTAGGGGTTCCCCACGAAGGACTTGGACCCCTGGTTCAGGCAGCGGACCCGGTACGTCTCACCGATGAGGATCTGAGAGGAGGAGAGCAGGGGTCAGGTCACACAGGACTGGACAGCACAGGGGGCAGGGGTCAGGGGTCACTGGACAGGCACTGCACTTGATCACTGGACAGGAAATGCACTTGATCACTGGACAGGAAATGCACTTGATCAATGCTTTGGTCCTGTCTCTACAGGAGAGACCAACACAGTTCAGTGAAATATACAGTAATAGAGGGAGGAGAGACGGGCTGGAGAGAGCAGAGAGGGAGGATTACAGGAGGGATTAGAAATGCAATAATAAAGTATGTGATGTGGTTGAAGTTTGTGCAAGTTCACGCGCTAAAACCTTCTTAAGGGGATAAAGACCGGGGCTCTCAGCTAAGAGCCAGCAGTCTCAAACAGGAGCTCACGGATCATCTTAGAAAACCTTTAGTGCACTAAAACAACTTTTAGTGAGCTTTTAGTTAAAAGGTGCACAGACCACTCACAGATGTCTCGACGGTGTCTTCAGAGTGAATCGGGTGATCTATGCACCAATAAAAGTTTTCTAAAAGATCATCTGTGAGCTCCAGCCTACTCCCCTATTTGAATGTATGTGACATATTTTGGCTGAACTTCACAACTTTCAAATATTATGTAACTTTTGTTAATAAACACCTAACAACAACAACAAAAACAACACACTTTTATGTTTTGGCCGCAATTTAGTACAGTTTTGAAGCAGATCGGACTAAAGCATGGGTTCCCAAACTGTGAGGAAATTCAGGGGAGGCGCGGAGGGATGGTAAACATGTTTTTTATTTTTAAAATGTCTATGGTTTTTATGAATGAAATGTGATTTTAAAGGTCAGAAGATCAAAATAAATAATGGGAGAGATGTATACTAAATGTGTGGATAGTGCAGAGAGAGCCTCCCCCCGCAGGCATGAATGTATTGTGCGAAAACGTCATAACGTTAACTAGCAACAGGTGCCACCGAGCTAACTTAGCTGTGTAACGTTATGGGCTAGCTAACGATGCCTTGCAAAATGGACAAATTTGGGGAGTTGGGGGGGCGTGGGTGTGTCACTGTTTTCAGAGGGGAGGCCCACATTGATGGAGTTTGGGAACCCATGGACTAAAGAGTGTTGTCGGGGCGGTAGCTAGCCCAGGGGTACGCGTATCCGGAGGGATTGTGCCATTAATCACTGCCTACCGCTGTGCCATTGAGCAAGGCGCTTAACCCCAACACTAGCTCATATATCGTAAGTCGCTTTGGATGAAAGCGTCAAGCTGAATGAGTAAAAAAGCAGAACGTAAGAGCCGAGTTCACAGATGGAGAGTGATTCACAGATGGAGAGTGATTCACAGATGGAGAGTGATTCACGGGTGTTGGGGAGCGGTGTTGAGGAGCGGTGTTGAGGAGCGGTGTTGTACGCGCGAGAGAGCTCTGGTAAGTGGATAAATGTATCAACGTCAGAAGCCGATGACTGACATGCCGGGCATGCCAAGCTGGTCAGAGGTTACCGATAACTCAGCACAGCTGTTCAAGCTCAAATACCCCCCCCCCCCCCCTAGACGCCCCTCCCCCCATGGCTGCAAACGGGCAAGAGAGAGAGAGAGAGAGAGAGAGAGGGAGGGAGGGTGGTGAGAAGAGAGAGAGACACAGAGAGAGAGGGGGGGGTGGAGAGAGAGAGAGAGAGAGGGAGGGTGGTGAGGAGAGAGAGAGAGAGAGAGAGAGAGGGAGGGAGGGTGGTGAGGAGAGAGAGAGAGAGAGGGAGGGAGGGTGGTGAGGAGAGAGAGAGAGAGAGGGAGGGAGGGTGGTGAGGAGAGAGAGAGAGGGAGGGAGGGTGGTGAGGAGCGAGAGAGAGAGAGAGAGAGAGGGAGGGAGGGAGGGAGGGTGGTGAGGAGAGAGAGAGAGAGAGAGAGAGGGAGGGAGGGAGGGTGGTGAGGAGAGAAAGAGAGAGAGGGAGGGAGGGTGGTGAGGAGAGAGAGAGAGAGAGAGAGGGAGGGAGGGTGGTGAGGAGAGAGAGAGAGAGAGAGGGAGGGAGGTGGTGAGGGAGGCACTTCTGGTTCCAATCAGGAGAAACGCTGAGCTCGGCGTCGTGTCTGATTCTGGTGGCCAGACTGCGGGAGGGGGCGCACGTCGGGGGTGCGTTTGTTTTCCACCGAGTCGGCTGCCCCGTTCCGCCACGCTCACATTTCACCCCCGACGTCTGGCCGCTTTCTCGTTAGCATCTCGCTTTCAATCACACATTCCTGACAGAGGAGCAGCAACAACAACAAAAAAAGAAATCCCCATCTTGTTTGGAAAAACACACGGGGGGGGGAAGTCCTATTAGAGATTTAACAAGCTGATAGTCCTGGTCCTCCGTGCAGGCCCGCGGATCCTGCGCTGATCCGGCCCAGCTGCGTTCACGGGGGAACCGGAGAACATC
>NC_140245.1:1227016-1277016 GCF_949987555.1 Borostomias antarcticus
GCCAGGCCGCTGGCGTAACGTTAGACGGAGACCGATGGAAAAAGACGGATCCGGAGGCTCAAGCACTCGCTGAATGTGAAAAACGTTAACCCCTCGTTCCTGACCCCTGACCCCGCTGACCGTCTCTTAAACACTCCGGCAGACCCTGGAGCAACAGAGCGGGCAGATGCACAACGGAGGAGGGAGGGAGGGAGGGAGGGAGGGAGGGAGAGAGAGAGGGAGAATGGGAGGGAGGGAGGGAGAGAGGGAGGGAAGGAGGGAGAGAGAGAGGGAGGGAGGGAGGGAGAGAGAGAGGGATGGAGGGAGGGAGAGGGAGAGAGGGAGGGAGAGAAGGAGAGAGGGAGGGAGGGAGGGTGAGAGGGAGGGAGAGAGGGAGAGAGAGAGTGAGAGGGAGGGAGAGAGAGAGGGAGAGAGGGAGGGAGGGAGGGAGAGAGAGAGGGAGAGAGGGAGGGAGGGAGAGAGGGAGGGAGAGCGGGAAATAAAAAGCAGTTGTCTGACTCTGATCCATTTAAGGGAGTCATGGGTTTAGAGTAAAACAGCTGATAGGGAACGATCACCCTGAGGAAAAACCCAAACACACCGCGAGGTCTGTTTTTTTCCCATGATTCAGCTGGGTGTCTTACTCCATCCTGTCTGATCTGCCCCAACCCCCCCCCCCTCCACCCCCCCACGCCTTCCCGTCAGCATCAGCGCTCAGCAATGCACCCTGGGATTTCCTCCTCTCCTCCATCGCGCTTCCAGAGAAACCGAGAGGGGAAAAACGGCGCCGGCTTGCCAACGACAACAGCGGCTCGTCCAGCACGCGCGTATGTCCGACGCATTAGCTCACACACGACCCCGATGAGCCCACACGCCAAACACTCCCCCGATTCAACATGGCCTAGTTGAGAATGTCGGGACTTTCTGCGGAACGATATCGATATGGTGTATTTCATCCTGTCCAGGGGTGTGGGGTGTTTCTCAAGGATAGCAGAGGAACGCTAGGAGGCTCTCGGTCTGGTACCGGGCTAGGAAGCTCTCGGTCTGGTACTGGGCTAGGAGGCTCACGGTCTGGTACTGGGCTAGGAGGCTATCGGTCTGGTACCGGGCTAGGAAGCTATCGGTCTGGTACCGGGCTAGGAGGCTCACGGTCTGGTACTGGGCTAGGAAGCTATCGGTCTGGTACCGGGCTAGGAAGCTCTCGGTCTGGTACCGGGCTAGGAAGCTATCGGTCTGGTACCGGGCTAGGAGGCTCACGGTCTGGTACTGGGCTAGGAGGCTCTCGGTCTGGTACCGGGCTAGGAAGCTCTCGGTCTGGTACCGGGCTAGGAGGCTCTCGGTCTGGTACCGGGCTAGGAAGCTATCGGTCTGGTACCGGGCTAGGAAGCTATCGGTCTGGTACCGGGCTAGGAGGCTCTCGGTCTGGTACCGGGCTAGGAAGCTCTCGGTCTGGTACCGGGCTAGGAAGCTCTCGGTCTGGTACCGGGCTAGGAAGCTCTCGTCTGGTACCGGGCTAGGAAGCTCTCGGTCTGGTACCGGGCTAGGAAGCTCTCGGTCTGGTACCGGGCTAGGAAGCTCTCGGCCTGGTACTGGGCTAGGAAGCTATCGGTCTGGTACTGGGCTAGGAAGCTATCGGTCTGGTACCGGGCTAGGAGGCTCACGGTCTGGTACCGGGCTAGGAAGCTATCGGTCTGGTACCGGGCTAGGAGGCTCACGGTCTGGTACTGGGCTAGGAAGCTATCGGTCTGGTACCGGGCTAGGAGGCTCTCGGTCTGGTACTGGGCTAGGAAGCTATCGGTCTGGTACCGGGCTAGGAAGCTATCGGTCTGGTACCGGGCTAGGAGGCTCACGGTCTGGTACCGGGCTAGGAAGCTATCGGTCTGGTACTGGGCTAAGAAGCTATCGGTCTGGTACCGGGCTAGGAAGCTATCGGTCTGGTACCGGGCTAGGAGGCCATCGGTCTGGTACTGGGCTATGAAGCTATCGGTCTGGTACCGGGCTAGGAAGCTCTCGGTCTGGTACTGGGCTAGGAAGCTCTCGGTCTGGTACCGGGCTAGGAAGCTCTCGGTCTGGTACCGGGCTAGGAAGCTCTCGGTCTGGTACCGGGCTAGGAAGCTATCGGTCTGGTACCGGGCTAGGAGGCTCACGGTCTGGTACTGGGCTAGGAAGCTATCGGTCTGGTACTGGGCTAGGAAGCTATCGGTCTGGTACTGGGCTAGGAAGCTCTCGGTCTGGTACTGGGCTAGGAAGTTCTCGGTCTGGTACTGGGCTAGGAAGCTATCGGTCTGGTACCGGGCTAGGAAGCTATCGGTCTTGGTACCGGGCTAGGAAGCTCACGGTCTGGTACCGGGCTAGGAGGCTCACGGTCTGGTACCGGGCTAGGAAGCTCTCGGTCTGGTACCGGGCTAGGAAGCTCACGGTCTGGTACCGGGCTAGGAGGCTCACGGTCTGGTACCGGGCTAGGAAGCTATCGGTCTGGTACTGGGCTAGGAAGCTCTCGGTCTGGTACTGGGCTAGGAAGCTCACGGTCTGGTACCGGGCTAGGAAGCTCTCGGTCTGGTACCGGGCTAGGAAGCTATCGGTCTGGTACCGGGCTAGGAGGCTCACGGTCTGGTACCGGGCTAGGAAGCTATCGGTCTGGTACTGGGCTAGGAGGCTCACGGTCTGGTACCGGGCTAGGAGGCTATCGGTCTGGTACCGGGCTAGGAGGCTCACGGTCTGGTACTGGGCTAGGAGGCTATCGGTCTGGTACTGGGCTAGGAGGCTCACGGTCTGGTACTGGGCTAGGAGGCTATCGGTCTGGTACCGGGCTAGGAGGCTCACGGTCTGGTACTGGGCTAGGAGGCTATCGGTCTGGTACCGGGCTAGGAAGCTCTCAGTCTGGTACCGGGCTAGGAAGCTATCGGTCTGGTACCGGGCTAGGAAGCTATCGGTCTGGTACCGGGCTAGGAAGCTCTCGGTCTGGTACTGGGCTAGGAAGCTCTCGGTCTGGTACCGGGCTAGGAAGCTATCGGTCTGGTACCGGGCTAGGAGGCTCTCGGTCTGGTACCGGGCTAGGAAGCTCTCGGTCTGGTACCGGGCCTTAGTTTACAACCCAACTGACTGGAAGTGATGAGTTTGTCAGGAGGGCAAAACACAAGTGATTTCTCTCGCCGAGAATGAGGCAGAGGTCATGTCACTCTCATCCTCTGGACATCTTGAAAGGTCGTTTTATGAGTCTTTTTTTTTAGCAGTTTGGATTCGGGGCTTCATCCCTCTCTGGAAACTACAATCAACGCTGGGCAGGCAAAGAGAGACCAGCATTGAATTAAATTCCAGCGTGATTTGAGGCATTTGTCAAAACAGCAATTGCTACTAAAATAAACAGAGACATATTTTCCACTCGCTGGCATTGCCCTCTCTCTCTCTCTCTGGCATAAATGTGCATGTTGATGGGAGTCGGACTGTATACACAGATGCAGTTGTTTTCACTCACACCCTCGTGTGCATGGTAGGAGCCCCCACACAAACTGCCCCCTGTCTGTCTGGTCTGCTGAAAACTCTGTTCCTATGCTCTCATAGTTCCACTCCGCGGGGGAGGGGGAGGGGGAGGGGGAGGGGGAAGGGAGGAACACAAATCACATTTGCACAAAATGTGCGAGTTCCTTTCCTTACGCCTAAAACTAGGAAAGGGCTTGTTTCTCTTTCTGTTCAGGGTGGAGGCTGAGCTCTGATGAGCCTGGCGAGTGTGACTGGGGACATTTTGAGCCGATTAGCTCCTCAACATAAAACCCACCTGCAACGACTTACTAACCCCCAGCACCATGTAGGGGCCAGGGAACATGGCTCTGCCCCAACACCAGCCCAGCGCAGGGCCTCAGGGCCTGGAGCAACATAATTACACTGTTATTACAATCCAGATTAATAATAATAGTAGTAATTCTACTTAAACAATATTTAGTCATGTCTAATAATAATGCATTTCTTTCTTTTGCACTTTTCACAAACTAAAAGTGAACAGAGTAAAGGGTTCCAATTCTGACCGCTTCGAGGCAACGTCAAAGAATTTTACAAAAAATGTAATTATAATGAAACTAGTCAGCGTAATGGTTTAACAATGTAGTTTGTTGTGACGACGCTGGGTGACGACCCCCCCCCCCCCGTACTAATAGCCCCTCAGAAATGTAGACCTGCCCCCTCCTGAGGCGATCACATCCTTATCACCCAGCAAGAATTTCAGGCTCGACTGTTTACATCAAATTCACATTGACTAACTAGTGCAGTGCCCGTCGTGACGTGACTGTTCTGCGCGTTGCTATTCCTGCTGTTCTACGCATGCCCGTGCTCGTACAACTCAGAACAAATTCCTTATGAAGGCCATTGCTATGCATTATTGCATTTTTCTTAAAAGCACTAAATAAAATGAATGTACTCATAAACTCAGCAGGCTACTTGAAGCAACTCCCCTTCCTTATTAGTCTTTTCAACAAATAAACTATAGTGAGATAACCGGAGTAGCGACCACATTCTGCCCACTCTGCTGGTGATGCCAGAAAAGTAACTCTGTGTTCCAGTGACTCCAGGTCTAGTCCCGCCCCGGCCTGGCTACAGAACCGAGCTCCACACCGGGCCGTTGGGAACGGGCCGGAACGGAACCGCTGATCCAAACGACTTCACACACGCGACACATGCATGTCCTCGGGTCCTGAGCAACACACCTGCTGCATGTCAATGTCACTCAGTGGCTGTGGGGATATTCACCATGTAGGCCAGACGGCTGATGACTTGAGGCTGTGCTTATATTATATATATAATAATCTGACCATTACACATTACAGGCATGTTTAAATAAGCGTGTATTCAGCACAGTTCTGGAAGCTTCCTCGGCATCAGCGTCCACTGGACACCGAGCCACTTCCTGCTCGCTCCAGGAAGTGGAGTTCTGCTTGTGAGGTGAGCGTTGACCAGGTCCGCCAGTGCCTCAGTGTGCAGGGCTGGTTGTCGAGAGAGAGGGAGAGAGAGAGAGAGAGAGAGAGAGAGAGAGAGAGAGGGGGGAGGCGGCCTCTCCCAGGCTGGCGGCCATGCTGCGAGGCCAATCAGCGGGAGAATGGGACGGCGGTAATTACACCCGTATGTGTACCCACCACTTCCTCCCTGCGGCCACGCGCCCTCAGACCACATCTCTAGCCAGCTAAACACTGCTGGTTTGTTGACAGCCGTTTGCTGTGGCCATGTTGATACACAAGAGGGAGAAACATTTCCTCAGCATTGAGAACATGAGTCTCTACACAAACCAACACAGGCCACCAGGAAAGCTCCATGTTGTTTATCCTGCGATAACCTATGATAACCTTTAGACTGAAAAAAAACAACGATAACCTATGATAACCTATAGACTGAAAAAAACAACTTTTTCTCGTAGACTAGCTGAGGGATCCTTTGCATCAGAGAATAGACTTCAGCTTAACATCACGTCTGCAAGTTATTACACAACCAGTCCATAAGTGTCAGTTTCAGAGTGAAGGATCTCCTAAAGTAGCCCCTAAGCATTAACTTGAGACATACTGTCTGATGATGATAACACGTCAAGCCTGGGGCTGAGACAGGGATCAACTCTGCCGCCAGGAGATGAATCGTTTAGATTTAAGCCACCAGAAGATGAATCATTTAGGTTTAAACCACCAAGATGAATCATTTAGGTTTAAACCTGGGAATGATCGGTTCTTTCACCTCTGAACCCGGTGATATTTCACCACCTGTTGTTGTCAAGCGATCACCAAAGAGAGGACTGCGCACACACGCACGCACACGCACACACACAACATAGCTTAACATATGGCTGACCTTTTCAACACTTTCATTTAATTACTCCAGACACACAGACACAGACACACACACACGCACACACCCACACACGCACACACACACACACACACACACACACACACACACACGCACACGCACACCAACACATTTATCCAGATGTGACTTCCAAGAGAATTCCTGGCTCGATCGCCAGGCAAGTATGTGAGACATTCTGGAAAATATTAAAGGGAGGGAAATGAGAGCTCCAGGTATGGGTGGAGACCCGAGAAATGATATCCCTCCCGGAGCTATTTATCAATTACCTTTTCCCCTCGTCAGCAGAATATACTGTCGCACAGGGGAGATTAGTGAACTGTTTTTGAGAAGGCAAATAGCAGGTAGCCAACATGCTTCAACTGTTACACTTTTTTTGCTGCACGGTCTTGCAGAACTAAGGGGAGTTGAGCAGACAGTCTGACACCAATAATGACTAATAATATGTACAATGATGTATATTATCTTTCTATACAATCTATGGTGTCTGTTGGCATTATTGTCATGGATATTAAAATATATATATATATCCGTCAGGATTTTATTTAGTTCAACTTTCTCAAAGTAGGCACCCCATCAGTCCGGGACTTACCCAAGAACAAGCAGAAGAGATCCACGCCGACCAGTAACTTTCTCCTGCTGTTGTCTTTGCAGTTGTTATTATTGTTCAGGGAAGAACTGCCCCCGTTCTTGCTCTCGGCTGCCATTGTTTTCTCATATATTAGACAGCGTTGCATTTATAAGGATCTGACTAGTAAGATGGTTATATGGAAAAAAAAAGAGCAGTGAATAGCCTGCGATGAACTTCGAGCAGCTTCAAATGAGCGGAAACTCTTGGAAAAGCTCCGGGATGGAGAATTCATTCAGTCATAAAGGACTGGTCGTCACGAATACAAAAATGTATGCTTGTTTCCCTGAAATAGCGCTCTCATTTAAACTGCCCAGCCCATACGTTCATCGGGTCCCCGTCCACTCCAACTCCTACTCTTAAATGCGAGCCGTAGATCACTTGGTTGGAAGTCAACGCCTCCTCTGAGGGCGCCTCCCCCGTCCCACTCCCAACACCCCTCAGACCGCCTCCCCTGTCCCGTCCCACTCCCCACACCCCTCAGACCGCCTCCCCTGTCCCGTCCCACTCCCAACACCCCTCAGACCGCCTCCCCTGTCCCGTCCCCACTCCCCACACCCCTCAGACCGCCTCCCCTGTCCCGTCCCCACACCCCTCAGACCGCCTCCCCTGTCCCGTCCCACTCCCCACACCCCTCAGACCGCCTCCCCTGTCCTGTCCCCACTCCCAACACCCCTCAGACCGCCTCCCCTGTCCCGTCCCCACTACCCACACCCCTCAGACCGCCTCCCCCATCCAGAATACAGCCTTTATTACATATATAAGCCATATATAAGCAGTTAAGATACATAAACATTGGAATTCTTATCGCTTAACGATCCGTAGCCCGTCAGTCTATCAAGTTGACCTTCTACTTAATCCATCCAATCATGGATGACAGTGACCTTAAAATAGGCGGCGCTATTATCAGAATTCAGGTAGAGTTGTACATAATCAATTGTTAGTCCCCATTCCCAAACCGCCCTATATGCGACCTCATCAGCAGACCATTGAGTGTAGACCAACACTATCTAAATACAATTTATATGGTATAAAATAAATGGCCTGTAATGGAAAAAAAGATTTGTTTAACATTTTATTGGATGCATTGAACAGATACAGTGCAACAACACAACCATCCAAAGCTCGGAAATAAAGGCAAAATATGAAAACTATTGCACAATTCCACCACTGTGTAAGCCTTCCTATACCGTGTGGTTCAGGTGTTACGTCTTTTACTCACATTTGTTTGTTTTTGTGTAAACATTTGTCTCAAATTGTGCAAAAAAACAAAACATTAGCCCACTACTGGAGGCCAAGAAACAAGATAATGTGTAGAACATTATATTGATAATACAACAGAACTTAACCAAACACAAAAACCACAAGCAGAACACACTCTCAGATTCACTAATATTATTGCACTCTCCGAATAACTATTTAACCACAGAGAATATGATAGAATACATCATCAATCAGAAAAAAACAAACCAGAGCGTTCTTGAAAACCTCTCCCAGGCTCCAGGCTCTTTAACTTCCTGTCTTGCTAAAGAAAACTAATTCTGATTCACAGTGATGACTAAGAACCATCTGTAGCACATCATACTGCCCAGAGGCACAGAGGTGTGAGAGAGAGAGAGAGAGAGAGAGGAGAGAGAGAGAGTGAGAGAGAGCGAGAGAGAGCGAGAGAGAGCGAGAGAGAGCGAGAGAGAGCGAGAGAGAGCGAGAGAGAGAGAGCGACTGGAGGGCTTGGCTTGCTTGCATCAGTGATGGTCATGAGTTCAGATCCCATCATGTTGCTTGCCTCTCCTTCTTTGAGAACCTAGGGAACAGCGTGGACGAGTTCACATTCAAACTCCTCCATTCAACACATAGTGATTCACTAGGTTAAGGTTCTGTTCGGTGTGTAGGTTCAAACCATTGACTCAAGTAGCTACAGAACGAGGACACAATGTAACCCTAGACATATTCGGTAGCACCTTGTCAAGGGTACGTTGGTGTAAAGTGATTTCTCGATGCAGAATCTCCTCAAACATGCTCTACTTCCGTCCTGCAGCCTACCTCAGACAGACACAGTCCCACCAATCAGATCGTCCGCATAGAGTTCCGGAGGAGGGAGGAGGTCCACATCCATGACAAAATCCACTTCCTGGTCCCTGGAACAGGAAACGGGTAAACAAGGAGCATCAGTCCGGTCACAGGTTCATGTCTGACATATGAGGTCTGAAAATATGAGGTCTACTGTCCAACTGATGACGTAGAAGATGTTATACGGTCACATTCAGAAATGCTGCTCTGTACTATACCTGTGGTTACTATGGTTACACTTACAGATATGGCGGGTCCTCCACAGCACACAAGAAGCCTGCTGAAAGACAGATGGTAAATGGACTGCACTTGTATAGTGCTTTTATCCAAAAAGCTTTACAATGGCCTCCCCTTCACCCATTCACACACCAATGGCGGCAGCTGCCATGCGAGGTGTTAACCTGCTCATTGGGAGCAATTTTGGGTTCGGTGCCTTTGCCCAAGGACACCTCGACATGCGGTCAGGAGGAGCTGGGATTCGAACCGCCGGCCCTGCGGTCATCGGACGACCCGCTCTACCTCCTAAGCCACTGATCTCATAACACGGGTCTTATATAGCCTGACCAAGATCAGATATGCTCTGCTACATGCCTCTGGCACAGGCTCCCACATGAAGACTCATGAACCATTGACAAGAGTGTAGTGAGTGTATACAGTATTAGTGACCTATGACCCCACTTCAGCCCTCATCACCGCAGACGTCTCTGTGTTGGGCGTGTTGACAGCAAACAAACCCGTCTCGTGAACTTACTTGGATTTTCACTTGACGAAAGTAAAAAAATGTTGAAGGGAAGAAAAGTTGATAATCAGAATAAAACAATGATTAGCGAGTCATGAAACTTTAGAATAACGTTCTCAGAGACCTAGTGAATAAGGTCAATATTGAAAAAAGGGAACACCGTACTTTGTGGGTGTTGAATCTCCATTTTCTGCCGTGTCATTGAAGCCATCTTTGTCGTGTTGAAAAAAGATGGCTAACTTCTGAAGAGCCTCGTGTCTGGTTCTAGGTTTGGGAGAAGGACAGTTTGAAGGTTAAAATTTGGAGTTAGCAAACAATGGAGTTATATTAGCAAATAATTGATTGATCTACTGTAACTGTCCGTTGTCAGTGACACCGTTGGATCAACAACTACCCCGACGCCGCAGACATAACACTGTGCTGTTTTCGAGGTAAATTACCAGCGAGTTAATGTGTAAGGCCATTAGCAAAGCTCAAGGAGGTTTCAGGCGTACTGTGTATGGAGGTCCTCCAGGCTGGCGTCGCTGAGGGTGTGCTGGGCGTTGGCATGGCCACAGACTGACAACAGGAAGGACAGAGGATTAAAGGACTTCTGCACACTGCCCCGACCAACGCCAACCAACGTCAACGCTGGATTTGTTGGTGACTGTTGGCGTCGGTTGGATTGATTTAGCAGCTGAATTTTAAACTTCCAACATTCTAACAACTGCCAACTTTGGAATGTTGTGTGTTGGGAGTTGGTCAGCGTTGGTTTGGGCCGTGTGCCTAAAGTGTGACACCTAAAGTATGTGAGGAAGAGTGCTGAGGGAACAGATTCATGTTAAAGTTGATCTTTAGAGGGACATAAATTCTGAGGGAACAGATTCATGTTAAAGTTGGTCTTTAGAGGGACATCAATTCTGAGGGAACAGACTCATGTTAAAGTTGGTCTTTAGACATCAAACACCAATTCTCATCTACTATATGTGAGTGAACATGACAGAAAAACCCGAAGCAGGTCCATTAGATCCAGAAGGCAAAAAAAACAAAAACATAAATCTTATACTTGAAAAAGGTCAGAGCATGGAAAATGTACTTACGGTTCTCAGGCACGGATATGGAGCCGTTGTGAATGCTACAGGGTATAGAGGATGATTGTGTTCAAAGCATTTCTTTTAAATCAGCAATTTCACTCTTAATCTAGTGCTCTTTCCATTTTTCTTGACCTTTCTTGGTTTTGAGATAACCCCCCCTCTCCCCCTCCCCCCCCTGTGAGACTTACTGGCTTTTAGTGGAGGATAAGGTCTCATCATCACATGTCCATTCGTCACTGTCATCTGTGACTGGGGGGAGGAGAACACACACAACACACAGGGCCCATAGCAGAGGTTTGACAGTGTAACACACGGTACCCTGCGTTAAAATTCCTTCACAATCATGAAACAACACGTCGTCATGAGCCCCAACAGAGGATAGATCTCCATTTTATTCTTGAGAGTTACGTGCGCTTCTGTACGTGGGCTCCTATTCTCTGTGATTCATCAATCTGTTTTGGATCGTAAACCTCATCTCATGTCTCTACATGATCGCAGGCGCCGTGTGGAGAACACTCACAGCTGCTCGTGATGGTGGGCTGGTGTTGTGAGGACCTGCGAAGCACAGAAACACAGCATGAATTTAGGCCGGGCACGGGTGCACCGAACCGGCGGGCGGCGCCGACCCGATCGGCTCCGGGATGAGACGTTGAGCGGGGTGGGCAACGCGGGAGTACCTGCTCCCGATGCTGACGCCGTCGGCGTCCGGAGCCCCCCGCCCTGCGAACTCCTGGGAGGCCTTCTTCCCCAGCGCCAGTATCTCCTTGATGTTCAGCTCAACGTTCCTCACCGATATGTAGCCATCTGGAAAGGTCCAAGCGTGACGACGACAGGAGGAAACGGGTCAATAAACGGACCTCGACTATAATAACGGCATAAACGTCAGATACGATACATATCAGTGTTGTTACATCAATACTAGTCTCGCATAGCCAGACTTATGGCCACTTTGTTTACGCTGTGCCAGCGCTGGAGAAACATCTGGACTCTGGAGATACAAGGGGAGAAAAATGTGCGTATTTCTTTAAACAAATCATAATCATCTTGGGCGGAGCGGTTGCTAGGTTGTTGTTGTAGTCTGGATTGAATCTGATTGGGCCTGGAAAATCTTCACCACTGATTCGTCAGTAATAAAACTAAAGACAAGGCTTATCCCCGAAAAACATCCGGTGAGTCAGACGACGTCATCGCCGGAAGCCGGTGGAACAGACTCACACTTGTGGTTGGAGTCCCTGGCCAGCCATTTGCCTTTGGGACAGCTGTTGGTGCGGATGATGCTGACGGTGTCGCCCGTCTTCACCGGCAGGTCGTTCTTGCGCACCTTACTGACCACGGTCACCATGGCCTGGTACAGGGACGTCTCCTGCCCGTTGACCTGAGGGACAGAGGCGACACCCAAGACGAGGTTAAATAAACGCCGGTTTGGCAAACTCGACAGGAGTTGTGAAACTCTTAAATGAAGGGCATATTGGAGAAGGGAAGTGTCAGACAAATCTGACAGGTTGATCTTCTTAAGATCCAAGAACATATGGCGCCTATATTAAGAATAGTTAGCTGAGCGCTAAGGCTGTGGCAAAGACAGAAATTCAAGACATTTGCTAAAAACAAGTCAATTGACCTGCGGCCAGTGAAGTGGAACTAAAAACAAAACTGAACTATGAACCGTACAAAAGCTGATTTAGCAGAACTTATCTGCCAAAAGTGAATGTCAATATTATCTGACAGGCGGTCTGCAGCGGTCAGACTCACTTTGAACTTCTTTTTCATTTCATTTTCTTTTTTTTCTCTCTCCTTCTGTTCCTTCCTATCCCTGTCCAGACGTTGCTTCTCTCTCTTCTTCTGTTCTCGCTCTTCGTGGCTCCCCGGACTGTGGCGTTCCTTACTGAAAACATCTCTCTCAGTGACGGGAATAGCTACAGCGTCTCACATCATACGATTAAGTGCAAACAACTAACAGCGAGAGGAAATTACATACATGTGTACTTGTGTATGATTTGAAAGACCATGTATACATACGCATGATTTAAAGACTATCACAAAGAACTACCATACCCTGAATTTCGAGACCAAATGTTCATATTTCTTGGTTCTTCCTTCTTTTGTTCCTTGTACAACAAAAAAATCATTACAAACAAATGATATCTTCTTGCTTCATTTTTTAAACCTTATCATTATAGTTTGAAAATAATGAAATGCAATTTACCGCTGGAGTCGAATAGGGATCTTTAACATGAAAAGAAAAGGGTTGGATGAGTTATAGCATTGATACACAGTTTTGCAATGATACAATCAAACAAAAACCCATTAAAACACTTTCTTACTCTTTGGGACAGTTTTGCGTTTGTGGGACTTTAGCTGGATCTTGAATTTGTTGATGTTCTCAACCTCTTCGTACAAGTTGTCACAGGCATCATAGTAGTTCTCTTGTTGGCAGACACTGGAGGACAAACACTCAGCGCTCAAACTGCAAAAATAATAGAATAGAAATTAATTCCCATAATGCATTTCAAAACAATATTTGAGAGTTCCATCCAGCTCACCTTGGCGGTTGACCTTCACCGTCCGGGGACAGCTCCGAACAGTGATCTGTGTCGTCCGTGACAGAGGGCTCGACAGAAAACAGCTCGGCTTCTGCTGGAGGCTCTGGAACTGGAGCTGGAACCACTTCGTCTTCCAGAACCTTCCAGAGTTCTGGAACCGGTGGGTCTAGAAGGATCAGCGGCTCAGGGAGACATGGAGGATCGTGAAGGTCTAGCTGTTCTGGAAGATCAGGGAGACATGGAGGATCGTGAAGGCCTAGCTGTTCTGGAAGGTCAGGGAGACATGGAGGATCGTGAAGGTCTAGCTGTTCTAGAAGGTCAGGGAGACATGGAGGATTGTGAAGGTCTAGCTGTTCTGGAAGGTCAGGGAAACATGGAGGATCGTGAAGGTCTAGCTGTTCTGGAAAGTCAGGGAGACATGGAGGATCGTGAAGATCTGGCTGATCTGGAGGCTCAGGAAGCTCCAGGCCACGGTCGTTAAGGCTTAAAGACTGCAGATCCAAGCTGCCCAGTTCCCAAGGCTCACATCCTGGCAACTCAGGTTCAGAAGCTACAAAATCTGGGACCCCGAAGTCTAACAGAGGGGCTGGAAGTTCAGCGTTTCCAAGGTGTCCGGTCTCGAATTCCAGAGAAGCAATATCAAAATCAGCGGTCTCCATCTCTGGAATCTCAAAGTCTGGGAACTGTGGAGGCTCCAGGTCAAGGTCGACCATCAGAGGCACATCAGACTCCGCCTTCTCACATGACGCCTGCTCAACCTCCGGGGCTGACGCTGAAAGCACAATTGTAACACAAACGTACACAAAATCAGCATAACCATGTAAAATACAAGCTCAAAACTACCGAAGCTAATCAGTCTCGGCCTTAAAAAAAAAAAAAGGTACGGAGCTAATTACTATCAGTGGTAATTTTTAAAAGTACCCTTGTCCAGTTCTGTGGCTGGCTGGTTACAGCTGAGGTCCACCGACGGGGGCCTGGGGGGTTTGACTGGTACGGGCCCCAAGGAGCCCAGGCCAGGTAGAGGCCTCCTGGGGGGGGAACACGGTGACGATGGAGGATCCACATGGGCCCAGTAGGGCCGTCTCTCCAGGGTAGTCTCTGGTTCTATGTTGGGGGGGCAGTAATGCTACTTCAGTCATTCTCACCACTGCAGAATTTGATCTCTAACTCTAAAAGATACAAGTAGGAGCCAGAACACTTTGGCATAACAGTAGCAATGTACAGTATAGTGTGAATATGAGCTGAAGAGAAGTAGTAAGAAATGACTTACTGCAGGAGGAGCTGTTGATCTTGACGAAGGGACGCACGGCTACGCAGGCCAGGTGCGGGGGGCAGGCCGGCGGAGACGATGGTGGCGAGTTCTCAGGGCGCCGTTCGCCTCTTCCCACAGGGCTGCCGTCCGCCAGGTGGGCCCCGTTGGAACGCAAGCCCCTGGGCTTGGCGTATATCAACAGCTGCCGGGGAGAGAACCTCTTCTTGGCTTTCTCCAGGGTGCCCATGACCCGCTGGTCGAAGAACTGGGCGGCGCCCACCGAGGAGGGCGAGTCGCCGCCTGATGTCGGGGTGATGGCGGGCGCTTCCGGGCTGGGGGGCGGGCGCTCCGCGGCTGAACCCTCGCCTCGGAGAGAGACCCGACCCTCCGCCTCGCACCCGTCCTCCGCCGGAGGCTTGCTGGTCAGTTCGGCGCAGACGGGTTCTTCGTTAGGTTCCGCGCCGGACTTGAAGGACTTTGTTGACTTGAAAGGGAGCAGCAGGCCCTTCTTCCTACACTTGGTCGGCGGCGGGGCCTCCTTCGGACGCTCCGCCATCGTTTTGGGCTCTTTCGTGGGAAAGGGCAACACTAGGGGCATGTTCCGGTCTCGGAGGGACTGCTTGGCTTGGTTCTCGACCTCTTCCGTACTCTGGTGCGTCGGGGGAGGGTTGGGAGGCGGGGGAGGGTTGGGAGGCAGGCTCGGGGGGAAGGAGACCGGACGATGGCCCCCGGACGCCCGGGTTCCGTCCCTGAAGAGCATGCGGGGAACAACGGGCGTCTTGTTCTCCGCCGCCATGTGCATGGAGCTCACCAGGGAGCCGAAGTGGCCCCCGGGGGGCGGGAGGCGCTTGGGCTTCTCCGCGATGGCAGGTCGGTTCCGGGCCTGGGACCGAGCCGCCTCCTCCTGGAACCTGGCCCTTAGAGCTTGGACGTTAGTAGGTCCCTCCTAGAATTGAACAGGGGTTTTCATGACTACTCAATGAGGGTGTTATTTGGCAAATGCATCAAAATAATAAATAATAGGCCTACATTATTATTATTATTATGTACTGCCCCCCCCTTCCTATGTATGTAAAGTACAATGGCAATAAACGCTTTCTGATTTATTTTCCACACACAAACGCACGTGAGTGAAGTATGTCCCAAATAGCTGACATGCATCAAATATAATTAGGCTACGCAGCTGCATGAAAGTAGCTAAAAAGGAATTGCACAAAATATTATTCTACATTAGGCTACAGAATTACACAAATGTTTTGCTATTGATAGGCTATAGCCTACTTCGAGATACTCCTTACTTCTTCCATTGTCTCTCGATTGCTTCGTCCACTGACACTAACTTTTTGTTCTTTTTCGCATTACACACGTTTGATTCGTTATAGGCTTTGGGTTAGGGAATTCGTTGTAAACTTCACAATTCTTTCCGACTGTTTTACACTGAAATGAACATGCAAACAATTGAATCGTACAGCCTCAACACACCTGTGAGCGCGTCACTGTCACTTCGGCGGGGGCGCGCATTAAAGGCGAGGTTGGATCCAGTTTTGGAGAAGGTGGGCTCGTGACAGGCGCGAGGTTATCAAATACCTATTCGCTGTGCTTTTTAAATAACGTTCTAATCACGCGGGCCTGGAGCGATTTTGGATCCGCCGGATCCAGCTTTGGAGTAGGCGGGCTCTAGACAGGATCTGGATCTGTAATGACAAGGCAAACCTACATCCGGTGAGTCAGACTACATGTAAGCTACTGTGCACCCGAGGCCATAGGAGTGAACATTCCAGCCATTGCACCACCAACTGTTATGACTTTCGATTTCACCTTTTTGTCTGGCACAGAAAAGGTGATATCTGAGTTTATTAACCTTGGTAGTCAGAAGCTTTTGGGGGCATACAGGAGACATAAATTATAGTTTTGAGTAAGCATTTTCCTTTGTCGTCTGGAAATGTATCTGGTGAATTGCCCAGCTCAGATTAAAGTTTCATGCAAATGCAATTCCTTGCAGAATTTTAATCTAAACAACTTTCCTGAAAAACATTGTATCCCCACCAATTTTCAAAGCAAAGGGCTCAATGAGAGAGAACCATCAGTTAGAATGCTTTATTCTGTTCTAAGTAGGTCTATAGTGTGTGTTGGCATGGATTTAATGATAACACAGAAATCTACCACCACTGCAATCCTATCACTTATTTTCTAACACTAGGGGTGTATGCCGCCTTGCCAAAAATCACTATGAGAGCTATTCCTCCCAGATGGAAGCCATGACCCCAATGAAAGAGAGGATGTGAGTGTTTGCAGCCTACTTTGCTACTTGGTCTTCATTCATATGTTGATATAGACACATGATAACCTGCAGATAGTTTGCCTGGCCTTGTAGCTACCTCTGGCTGCTCCTTCCCAATCTACGTGTGTGTGTGTGTGTGTGCGTGTGTGTGTGTGTGTGTGCGTGTGTGTGTGTGTGTGAGAGAGACATAATATGTGCATGTGTGTGTGAGAGGAGAGAGAGAGAGAGAGTGTGTGTGTGCGAGTGAGAGACATAATGTGTGCATGTGTGTGCGAGAGGAGAGAGAGTGTGTGTGTGTGTTTGTGTGTGTGAGAGAGAATATGTGTGTGTGTGTGTAAGTGAGAGAGAAGGAGAGAGAGAACGTGTGTGTCTGTGTGTGTGTGAGAGAGAGAGAGAGAGAGAGAGAGAGAGAGAGAGAGAGACAGAGAGAGAATGTGTGTGTGTGTGTGTGTGTTGGACCAGACTGAAAATGTCTCTAACCGGGATCATTACAGGAAACATATTTCTCAACTGTTTGAACGTGGCTGTTTACCCTCAATCAAACATTCACAGCAGCCTGCTGGTCGATGAGGCCTCTCCGGGACAACCGTCACTCGTCTAAACACCATTTCACATGAGGATCCATTCAACAAGGATGACATTCATTTTTAATATGGACCATAAACTAATATGCACCCTTATATCCTACATCCTGCTTCCTTCTCTCAACAGCTCATTCTCTGTGGAGGCGACAGATCTCTTCCCCTGGAGCGCGTCCAGATACAGGTAGCTCTCCCTCTCCTTCACGCTGGAATATCGATGGTACCGTTGTTCACCACAGAATCCAACATGGCCGCTGTGACTGAAACGGTAGCCGTGTGTCTGACCAGAGAGATGATGGTGAGTGGCGGATCCACGAACAGGCCGGCCCCCATCGACTGTAAGATGAAGATGTGGTCCTCGTGGAGCGCCTGTGACTCGTGCACAACCAGGAAGGTACAGTAAGAACCGGTACAGTAAGAACCAGGAAGGTACAGTAAGAACCGGTACAGTAAGAACCAGGAAGGTACAGTAAGAACTGGTACAGTAAGAACCAGAAAGGTACAGTAAGAACCAGGAAGGTACAGTAAGAACCAGGAAGGTACAGTAAGAACCGGTACAGTAAGAACCAGGAAGGTACAGTAAGAACCAGAAAGGTACAGTAAGAACCAGAAAGGTACAGTAAGAACCAGGAAGGTACAGTAAGCACTCCTCTCCCTGCTTGACCTCGGTTCTTCAATCAACATAGAACGTAGAAACAAACAAGTTTGAATTAAGTTTATCTCCCTCGGAAAAGATGTTGATATATTTTGTCTTCCACATGCACGTTACCTAAAACAGATGTTTGGTCGATCGAGATAGAAGGTTCCTGAAGGGACCTAGGCTAGCCTACATAAAGATGTTATCAAAATATGCTCCCCATATTCTTACAATACACTTACCCGTTTTTTTTTTTTTTTAAAGAATACAGTTGCCATAACTTCTATGCCGTAATACTAACTAGTCACTACTATCAGTTGACCAATGCTATCTCAGAAGATTCTGTATTTACAGTAAATTTGATATTGTGTACAGTTTTATGACTTCCTGCATCAGAATCAGAATCTGTTCATTTGCCATGTAGTTTATAGTAGCCTAGCCTACTAGAAATTTGTTTTGGTCAATGATGCATAACACTGACGGAGACAGCAGGCGCAGGACGAGGTGGGACAGCACAAAGACAGGACCCTGCGTCTCCGTGTCTCACCAGACCCTGTCTGTCCACACTAGCATCGTTTCCGATACTTGGAGACGCCGTCTCAGTTCGGCGGGACGCCTTGTCTTGAGAAACAGTGGGACATAGACGTGTGTCCCAAAGCTACGAACCCGTGCATGGTGACAGACTTTTGTGAGGAAACAAGTTTCACCTGCAAAACTTCAGGTAAGTCACTTCACCGACATCTACTCATTCTTATCACACCACTGCCCTTGTGTGTGTGTGGCTGTGCGTGTGTGTGTGTGTGTGTGTGTGTGTGTGTGTGTGTGTGTGAGTGTGTGCGTAGGCCTATTTCTGCATGTGTGTCTTTGAATCTGAAGTTTGTCTGTCCGTCCTCAGGCCGTTGCGTTGACCGGGAGCTCGTCTGTAATGGCGATCGAGACTGTGGAGACTGGACCGACGAGGACGGGTGTGAGACCAAGAAGAGAGAGGACAAGTGTTCCTCACTGTCCCCCATCCCTGGAGCCGGACTGGCTACTCAGGGGTAAAACACATAGCAGACACAGCAGGGAAGCATCCACAGTATAGATAGGCCTAACTCCCAGTAGCAACTTCAATAATAATGTGTTGCCTTCGTCTTGCTTATTGACTATGTCAATATAGCCTACACAATATACAATACACAATATACACAACATAATACAAAGAATATGAGCTTCCGTTTTTTGCCGGAGGGTCCCGTGGTGGAGCTTCCGGAGGGTCCCATGGTGGAGGTTTGAAGTCTGCAGCCAGACCCTATTGGAGAATAGGCAGTTACTGCCAGACGAATTGAGTTTGCTGCTCAACGACGCCTCCTGGTGGCTATTGTGCAATTAAGCAATAAACCACTCGAGGCCGTGTGTTATAGTGATTTTATAACAGCTAGGGGGCGTTTCGCGTCGTGCCTAAAACCCCCCTAGCTGTTATAAAATCACTATAACACACGGCCTCGAGTGGTTTATTGCTTTTATACAACGGTTACTACAGCTATTAGTGTAAAATAAACACACAGCAATGTAAAATATTAACATTTATTCAAAACGAAGCATCATTCCCTCAATTCCGCCGCGCAAAATAGTTCCCCTAACGAAAGGGTTGCCAAGCAACAACAACTACAATGCATTGGATCAAATGGGAGGCGCGTTAATACTGAAAATGGAATGATATGCGGTCCCAGGTGTGTGTTACAAAGTATTTTAACACGGCTTCCAGCCAATCAGAATCAAGAACCAGAACTAACCGTATAACACTGAATAAGGAGGTGGTCTGGAGTGGTCCGAACGGTCCTTGGGCCGCTGTCGTTGAAGCTCTCCCCATGAGAAGGCGAAATATCGAAGTTCGGATGACCGTTAGTTCAGTTTCAAATGTGAATAAATATAACAATGAGAGATGGGTCTTTTTCAGTTTTAACGTCTTGACGGGAGACTTCGCCGACCACGTCCTCGACCACGACTACTACGGCGGACTCTGTGAATACGTCTACAACGGAGAGTGGAAGAAACTCACATACGACGCCTTCTGTGAGAGTCTGCGTTACCTCGACGACGAGAAAAACTACCGAAAACCCTACAACTACCTCACTTACCGCTTTATGGTACATGTGTGTCCATTACCAGAAGCCAAATGTACTGCCTTGCATGTTTGACTGGATCTATTAATGACATACAATTATTTAGCAGACACTACACGTACAGGAGCAATTAGGATTAAGTGCCTTGCTCAAGGGCACACCCATACTCTGCCTGGGCATGTGAACCAGCGACCTTTCGGTTATTGGCCCAGTGCTCCTAACCGTTATAGGCTACCTGCCGCCTAAAGGCGTGTTTTGTGTTGTGGTATAATAGGCCCAAGCTACGTCGGAGGATTCCACAGAGTACTATGAAGACCTCAACAAGTTTCTACGTGCAAGACAGGTGGAAACATCTCGCAACTTCGGAGTGACGGTGGGGGCGGTCTCTACGTTCGGAATGAGCGCAAGTAATGAGGCCAAGTTTATCACCAACGTAACACAGTATGCCGGCCAGGTAAGTGGATAGGCCTAAACCTCTCACAGCTATTGTAGCCTACTGTACGACTGTTTTTGTTGTTTAAGAAAGCCAGCGGACAAGGAGAGGAAGGCTGTGGAAACCGAATCTCGATTAGTGAGCCATGTCTATCACACGGCCCCAACCAGGCCAACCACCTCCCAACACCCAACATTCTAAAGTTGTCAGTTGTTGTTCAGTTCAGTTGAAGTTTAAAATTCAGCAGCAAAATACATCCAACCGACGCCAACAGTCACCAACAATCATGGCACACTTATCCAGCGTCGGTTGGCGTTGGTTGGGGCAGTGTCCAGAAGCCTTAAGATGTGCCCCAGACAGTGTGTTCGGTGTGGTTTGGTGAGCAGGACCTGGGGTTCGTCCGGCTGATGTCCAGGGTTCAGACGGCCCAGTTTAAGATGCGCAGCAGCGGACTGGTGCTCAGCGAACGCATGTACGAAGACCTCATGGATCTCCCCGAGCAGTACGACTTCGGACGGTACGCGACCTTCCTCAACAGCTACGGAACTCACTACCTCACCCAAGGGACCTTGGGAGGGACACTGGAGTACGTGGCGGTTGTCAACAAAACTGCCATGTCAGCCTCTGGTAATATTTTTTATGTTTACATCTCTAGTAGTAGGCTACTGTAGCATCAACGATACAGTATCGCTGGGTCAATGTTGAAATGATCCCAAGAGCTTTCAAATTGTCCTACCTGTAGGAAGTTGAATGTATTTGAAGAGTTTATCAAGAGTTAACCTCTGCGATAGGATATCCACACACTGGATTATACCTCCCAACACTTTATTTACAGTAAGCAAGTGTTAGGAGCTACAGTATAATCCATTTAGATTCACATTTTGTATCCTGCACCTGGCCTAATGTAATAATCTTCGCTTTGCTTGACCTCTGATAAAGTTTTTCCCAATTTTCCCACAGACCACAGCGCTTCAGAAATTGGCTCATGCATTGGTCATTCCATCGGGATAAGCATTCCTCTGTCCTCAACCGTGTCTGTTGGGTTCAAAGATAAAAAGGAAGACTGTAGGAAAACTAAAGATGATGATACAGGTGTGTATCTGTATGGATTGTAGTCTTTAGCTCAAAACATCTATCAAAATAAAAACACCAACATATATTTGGTAGTAATGTCTGTTCAGACAGATGATTCATTCCTAATCTTTTAATCCAACACAGGGAAAACATCCAGTCACAGCTCCGTTAAGGACGTTCTCAGCCAGGTGAAGGGGGGGACAACGGGAAGCAGTGGGGGAGTAATGGTGGTCCAGGACCCAGACAGCTACAGGAAGTGGGGCGCAATGCTCAAATACAACCCCACAATCATCGACTCTGAGGTGGTTACACACACACACACACACACACGAGATGTACGAATCTTTGCTCTCTCCCTGGTGTCACCCTCTCCACGTCTCACCCCTGGTCTCACCCATGGTCTCACCCCACCCACTACTGATTCTATTCACCACCCTAGTGATTTTATTCTTCTTCTGAAGTCTATAGACCCAGGTCTCTTCTGAAGTCTATAGACTCAGGTCTCTTCTGAAGTCTATAGACTCAGGTCTCTTCTGAAGTCTATAGACCCAGGTCTCTTCTGAAGTCTATAGACCCAGGTCTCTTCTGAAGTCTATAGACCCAGGTATCTTCTGAAGTCTATAGACTCAGGTCTCTTCTGAAGTCTATAGACCCAGGTCTCTTCTGAAGTCTATAGACTCAGGTCTCTTCTGAAGTCTATAGACTCAGGTCTCTTCTGAAGTCTATAGACCCAGGTCTCTTCTGAAGTCTATAGACCCAGGTCTCTTCTGAAGTCTATAGACTCAGGTCTCTTCTGAAGTCTATAGACCCAGGTCTCTTCTGAAGTCTATAGACCCAGGTCTCTTCTGAAGTCTATAGACTCAGGTATCTTCTGAAGTCTATAGACTCAGGTCTCTTCTGAAGTCTATAGACCCATCTGTTCTGAAGTCTATAGACGCAGGTCTCTTGTGAAGTCTATAGACCCATCTGTTCTGAAGTCTATAGACCCATCTGTTCTGAAGTCTATAGACCCAGGTCTCTTCTGAAGTCTATAGACTCAGGTCTCTTCTGAAGTCTATAGACTCAGGTCTCTTCTGAAGTCTATAGACTCAGGTCTCTTCTGAAGTCTATAGACTCAGGTCTCTTCTGAAGTCTATAGACGCAGGTCTCTTCTGAAGTCTATAGACTCAGGTCTCTTCTGAAGTCTATAGACCCAGGTCTCTTCTGAAGTCTATAGACTCAGGACTCTTCTGAAGTCTATAGACCCAGGTCTCTTCTGAAGTCTATAGACCCAGGTCTCTTCTGAAGTCTATAGACTCAGGTCTCTTCTGAAGTCTATAGACTCAGGACTCTTCTGAAGTCTATAGACCCATCTGTTCTGAAGTCTATAGACCCAGGTCTCTTCTGAAGTCTATAGATTAGGTCTCTTCTGAAGTCTATAGACTCAGGTCTCTTCTGAAGTCTATAGACCCAGGTCTCTTCTGAAGTCTATAGACTCAGGTATCTTCTGAAGTCTATAGACTCAGGTCTCTTCTGTGAACAAGCAAATTAACACAGAAAAGAGTACAACAATAGAGCCAATGCATGAACACTGCTATAAAACCAAATTCAAATAAATACAATAAAAAATGTTTTTAAAAATGGATAAAGGTCACAGGGCATGCTCAAACAGCTCTTCAGACAGGGGTCCGGAGACTGTTTTCCTGGAGTTGCCAATAAGGTCAACTGGTTGACGGTAAGCTTTTTGGATCCCATCCCCCCAACCCCCACCCAGACCCTGCCCATCTTCGAGCTGGTGCGTCAGAGCACGGCGGCGGGCCACGCGGGTCCGAGGCTGGCCCACCTCCGGAGGTCCTGGGACGAGTACCGGCTGGAGTTCAGCTCCTGCCGCTGCGCCCCCTGCAGGCACGACGGTGTCCCTGCGCTCGGCCAGAGCGACTGCCGCTGCGTGTGCAAGGAGGGTTTCCGCGGAGACGCCTGCCAGGAGACGCTCCGGAAAGGTGAGGGGTCAGACACGGAACCAGTCAGGGTCCAACCGAGACCGATACCTGACTCAGAACCAGTCAGGGTCCAACTGAGACATTACTGATTCAGGACCAGTCAGGGTCCGACTGAGACTGATAACCGACTCAGAACCAGTCAGGGTCCAACTGAGACATTACTGACTCAGAACCAGTCAGGGTCCGACTGAGACAGATACAGAGACTTTCACACTGTCTAAATTCAAGATTCAAGAACTTTATTGTCATGTGCATGTTTAGACACAGTGGTTACATCACACAATGACATTCTTACTTTGCTTTGTCCTCCAATGCACACATCCCAAGTCCACTAAGTAATAATAATATAAAACAGTGCAATAGTAATAATAATAAAATAACAATAAATGTATCTACTAACTAAAGACATAATCATTTATCAACTAAAGACATAATCATGTAATATTATGTGTGTGTGGGGGTGGGGGGTTCCGGCTGACATTTTGATGGAACGATCGCTGCATATGATTGGCTAAGCGGCGCCATCCCGCCCTCTGATAGGCTCCACCACGGACGGGGCCTGGAGCTGCTGGGGGGCATGGACATCCTGTCAGTCGGGGAGGCGGAGTCGCACGCGGTCCTGTAGCAACCCCCCGCCGGACGGAGGCGCGGCCTGCCTGGGCTCCTCCTCTCAGACCCAGCAGCACTGCTGATTGGACGGCGTTCGATCGATCGGCTGCCACCTCTCGGCCAATGAGGCGAAGAGAAACGCCTGTCAGTCAACCACAGGAAGGGACACGGTTCTGATGGTGAAAATTATGCTGTATGTCGTTAATAAAATACTAAACTGTGTAGCTACTGCATTCATTTAAATATCCCCCTAAATCAATCCTCAACAATCCTCCCTCCTAAGCACTTATTGTATTGTATTGCACTGTACTTTAGATTGCTATTCTTGCACTTTGCCTTCAGCACTAGATTCTGCTCTTAGTCACTTGTTTTAGAAAGGAGATGCACTTGTCAGTTCTGGCAAGTAGTAGTACATTGGCTTTTCCTACGTTAAATGCAATTATTGTTAGTCGCTTTGGATAAAAGCGTCTGCTAAATGACTGTAATGTAATGTAATGTCTAACGGTGTCTCTTGCGTGCGCACAAGGCAAAATACATCAGCGACAACTTAATTTTTTAGAGTGAGAAGGTAACAAACAAACATCCCACACACTTGATGCTTTTCAGCTGAGATCTTTATTTCCAGAGACTACTGTAGGTTTTACAAGCAGGTGAGCGCTGTTCTCAGCAGCATGGGGGGGTTGAAGCCGACAGAAGGATGGATGGATGGATTCGGCGGTGTTCGTCCATCAGCAGTTGGTGGACTCGTCTCCCAGACCCCAGCAGGCCATGCCGTCGTCGCTGGCCGCGGGGTTGTTACACTGGCGTGTCCGAGTCCTCGTACCCCCGCTACAGGAAGACCACGCCCCCCAACAGCTCCAGCCGCCGTCTATGCCAATCCCTGCGCGGGAGAAGGTCATGTGACATGTCAGTCCACCAATAGAGAGAGAGTACGAGGAGGTGGTGAAGGTTTCGAGTTAGACGTGCGATCGGGCGACCGCGAGAAGCGGCTGACCTGTTTGCCTCTGGGTGACCTCGCAGCCACGCCCGCTGTAGCCGGACGGACACACGCACTCGCACCTGGTGCCTGATGGGAAGAGAGTAGTCATCGTCACCATCTTCATCACCACCATCATCATCATCCTCGTCATCATCACCACCATTATTATCATCACCACCATCATCATCACCACCACCATCATCATCATCTTCGTCATCATCACCACCATCATCATCATCACCACCTGAAGAGTGACCTCTGACCTTTGAGGACGGCCACTCCGTTGTTGTGGCAGGGGGAGCAGCGACAGGGGCTGGACTCCGCCAGGTGCTCCGCCAGCGCCCTCTTCAGGTTCCTCCTCAGGATGCCGGCATTCACAAAGTCCCTGGAGGTCACCAGGTCATACAGCAGCCGCATCTACCGCAGCAACAACAACAACGACATTAAGGCCTGGAGTCTGACTAGTGTTACTCTGTAGAGGTCAAACAAGGAAAGAGGAGGATGAGGTGAAATCAGAATGGCAGAAAGAGAAAGGATGAGGTGAGCAAGACATAGGAGAGAGAGACAGAGATAGAGAGGGAGAGAGACAGAGATAGAGACAGAGAGAGAGACAGAGAGATAGAGACAGAGATATATAAAGAGAGACAGAGAGAGCCAGAGAAATAGACAGAGCCAGAGAGAGAGAGATGGAGACAGAGAGAGATATATAAAGAGAGACAGAGAGAGATAGAGAGACAGAGAGAGAAAGAGACAGACAGACAGACAGACAGAGAGAGAGACGGCGTGATGAGGTCCCACCGTGCTCCTGATGAATTCTGGGTTGTAGCGTACTGAGTCGCCCCACAGGGCCATCAACTGCGGCGTGGGCAGCTTCTTGGCCGCCAGGGCGGAGATGGACTCACTACTGCCCCCTCTCACCACGGCCACAAAGTCCTCTACCATGCTGCCTTTCACTGTGTCGTCTAGGAGGAGGCGTGGGGGGTGGGGGGGAGAGAGAGACCAGAGCTCTGAGAACTACCTAGATTTTTGTGTTTACTGTGTGAGCTCAGGCTGTTTATCCCAGACTAGGCCAAACTAGACCAGACTAGAGTAGACCAGACTAGGCCAGACCAGACCAGACCTGAGTAGACCAGACCAGACTAGACTAGACTAGACTAGAACAGCTCAGACCAGACAAGAACAGACTACACCAGACTAGACCAGACTAGACCAGACTAGACTAGACTAGACTAGACTAGACTAGACCAGACCAGACCAGACCAGACCAGACCAGACCAGACCAGACCAGACTAGACTAGACTAGACTAGACCAGACCACACCAGACTAGACCAGACTATACTAGACCAGACCAGACCAGACCAGACCAGACCAGACCAGACTAGACTAGACTAGACTAGACTAGACTAGACTAGACCAGACCAGACCAGACCAGACTAGACTAGACCAGACTAGATCAGACCAGACCAGACCAGACCAGACCAGACCAGACTAGACCAGACCAGACCAGACCATGTCCACTCACCTCCCATCTCATTCAGAGCCCCGTCACAGCCCCCTGCCTCCACACCCCCAGACACATAAACACTTTTGACGTTGACGCCGGCTTTAAGGCCGACCTGCAAACAGTTCTTATAGTTGTCGAGAGAATAACCTGTAAATACACACAAGAAAGAAGAGAATAACCTGTAAATACACACAAGAAAGAAGAGAATAACCTGTAAATACACACAAGAAAGAAGAGAATAACCTGTAAATACACACAAGAAAGAAGAGAATAACCTGTAAATACACACAAGAAAGAAGAGACGATCGTCACCTCAGACCTGGATCAAATACTGCTTTACAAATGCTGTTAAACACTTGGGGTTCGCTTGGTTTATCTCACCCAGTGCAATGAAACAAACAAATCAAACGCCCCTCAATTACTTTCAAATCATCAGTTGCAATCGCTAGCATCACCGGCTACTAATAAAGTTCTAGACCTAATTCATATCTTAAGGTTTAAAGACCTGCCTCCAAACCCTGAAATTACAATACAATCTCTTATACCTTTTCTCCCCTTAATTCGTCTATGAGATTCCTCCGTTTGTGATGCAAATACTGTAGTATCCTGCCCCCTAGTGTCAGCGCCATATGAATGCGAGCGTCCGACTGTCACCTGACTTCTCCAGCTTGTCCTTGTTCAGGATGACGGTGTGTTCGTAGTCCCCGCCCAGCGCCGCCTCGGTTATGTAGTGGGTCCCGTAGTCGCGGAAGATCTGCCGGTACTCCCCGTAGACGTAGGCTTGGGGCAGCGAGCGCAGACGGCGAGCGAACTCCGGGTTCAACACCAGGTCGTCGGGCTTCAGGGCGTACCTGGCCAGCTGTAGCTCCGCCTTCGCCCTCACAAAGCTGCTTTTCTACGGGGGGGAGGGAGGGTCATTTTATTTTATTCTTCTCTTTTCTTTCCAAGATCCATTCGCTTTTCCTTCGCTTTACTTCAGGACCAGAATGCAACATGATTCTGGAAAATCAACCACCGTGGATTGAAACATGGTATCCTGTGCAATTTCCTTCCTGCGGTAGAAAAAAAAGTACCGACCTACCTTCATTGTAATATAGCTCATATGATTGACAATGATGGGAGGAAGTGTCAATTACAAATGGTAAATGGACTGCACTTATATAGCCCCTTTTCCACCTTAGCGGCACTCAAAGCGCTTTACAATGGCCTCTCATTCACCCATTCACACCAATGGCGGTAGCTGCCATGCAAGGTGCTAACCTGCTCATTGGGAGCAATTTCTGTTAGGTGTCTTGCTCAAGGACACTTCGACATGTAGACAGTTGGAGCTGGGATTCGAACCGCTGACCCTTCCATCATTGAACTACCCGCTCTACCAACTGAGCTACCCTGTGCAGTACAGTAGGTGATTACATGTTCAATCCAACTGGACTGGTTAGTTGAGTACCAGTACATGTTAAATGTTTTAAGTCCAGCTGGGCTGGTTTGGTCATGATGGTGGTCTGAGACCAAAACAAGCGCCTACCTTCCCCGAGGCCTGGCGAATCTTCTTCACCGACTTGCTGTATCTGGAGTCGGAGTAGCTGAAGCTGAATTCGGCCACGCCCGGTAGGGCGAAACCAAAGTTCACCGAGGTTTGGGAGGAGCGCTCTGTGGAGACGTGCGCCATGTAGTCGGAGTAGCTCTCGAAAGACGTCAGCGAAAAGTCGTACGAGCCCTTCGTCTGTCAGGCCGTAGAATTCAAAATTAGTCAAATGCATTTTTATTTCTCTGTTCCCGAACTGCAGTCTGACCAACGTTGAATACTACGTGTTAAGCACCCTCTCCAGGCGTTCAGGACAGATTAACCTACAGACACACGCAGTGTAGACTCAACAGACTAACCATACAGGGTCAGAAACACTGCACAGACTGATTGGACCCTTGTTTTGGGTGAAATGTTCCTTTAGCGGTGTCTCTACCTCCATGGTGTACTGCTGCAGGTTGTAGGGCTTCCTGAAGGCCAGGCCTTCGATGTAGTGAGGCTGACAGCTGCCTGCGTAGTATCTGTGGTCCAGCACCTCCCCCTCCAGGTCACTGGTCAAGATGTTGATCCTGAGGAGAGAGAGAGAGAGAGAGAGAGACGGAGAGAGAGACAGAAAGAGAAAGAGAGAGAGAGAGACGGAGAGAGAGAGAGAGAAAGAGATACAGAGAAAGAGACGGAGAGAGAGACAGACAGAGAAAGAGAGAGAGACAGAGAGAGAGATGAAGAGAGACCGACAGAGAGACAGAGAAAAAAAGAGAGAGAAAGATAGAGAGAGAGACAGAGAGAGAATGATAGAGACAGAAAGAGAGAGACAGAGAGAGAGAGTGTGTGATGAGAGAAAAGGCAGAGTTACCCACGTTGAGAACCATCAGTAGCCGGTCAGTCGACCCATCCGCTGCCCCCCCACCCCTTGGCCAGGCTCTCTATACCCCAGTACTCCTGCCCCACCCCTTGGCCAGTACTGCCCCAGTATTCCTGCCCCACCCCTTGGCCAGGCTCTCTATACCCCAGTACTCCTGCCCCACCCCTTGGCCAGGCTCTTGATGCCCCAGTACTCCTGCCCCACCCCTTGGCCAGGCTCTCGATGCCCCAGTACTCCTGCCCCACCCCTTGGCCAGGCTCTCGATGCCCCAGTACTCCTGCCCCCCCCCTTGGCCAGGCTCTCTATACCCCAGTACTCCTGCCCCACCCCTTGGCCAGGCTCTCGATGCCCCAGTACTCCTGCCCCACCCCTTGGCCAGTACTGCCCCAGTACTCCTGCCCCCCCTTGGCCAGGCTCTCAATGCCCCAGTACTCCTGCCCCACCCCTTGGCCAGGCTCTCGATGCCCCAGTACTCCTGCCCCACCCCTTGGCCAGGCTCTCGATGCCCCAGTACTCCTGCCCCACCCCTTGGCCAGGCTCTCGATGCCCCAGTACTCCTGCCCCACCCCTTGGCCAGTACTGCCCCAGTATTCCTGCCCCACCCCTTGGCCAGGCTCTCGATGCCCCAGTACTCCTGCCCCACCCCTTGGCCAGGCTCTTGATGCCCCAGTACTCCTGCCCCACCCCTTGGCCAGGCTCTTGATGCCCCAGTACTCCTGCCCCACCCCTTGGCCAGGCTCTCGATGCCCCAGTACTCCTGCCCCACCCCTTGGCCAGGCTCTCGATGCCCCAGTACTCCTCGGCCGTCACCCTGCAGGTCTTCACTCTCACGCAGCCCCTCTCGTCTGACCGGTCCCCACAGTCGTCGTCCCCGTTGCAGAGGAGGCTTCTGGGTACGCAGCGCCCTGGGGGGGGGGAACAGCAGAGCGCCAGGCGCCACGTTTACCTGGGGGGTCTCTGTGGGTGGGCTCCCCAGAGCACGGATTACATTACAATTACATTACAATCACATTACATTACAATCACATTACATTACATTACATTACAATTACATTACATTACATTACATTACAGTCATTTAGCAGACACTTTCATCCAAAGCAACTTTCAATAATTGCATTTAACATAGGGAAAGCCAATGTACTACAGTACTCACCAGAACTCACAAGTGCACCTCCTTTCTAAAACAAGCGACTAAGATTCAACTATCGACTGAACGGAGAGTTGCAGGTCAAGGTCATTTATCGCATCGTACGTCTGTTTAGGATCCAGCCCTGATCTCTAGAAGCCCTGGATGGGCCTCAGCGGTGTTCTCACAGCGGGACGGGGGTTCAGGCGGTCAGTGAGGGGGCGGGTACCTGTGACGGCGCACTGGAAGCCCTCGCACCCAGGGACGCTGTCACAGGCGTAGCGGCTAGGGGGGGAGCAGGACTCCTCCTCCCTGCCCTGGACCAGACACGCCTCCCCCCCGAACATGGAGGGCTGGACGAGATTAGCATAGCGATACTGGAGAGGGAGAGAGTGAGGGGAGAAGGGTGGGGGGAGAGAGAGGGAGGGAGAGAGGGAAAGAGAGAGAAAGGGGGGGGGATAGAGAGAGAGGGAGTAAGAGAAAGAAGGAGGAGGGAGAGAGAGTAAGGGAGAGAGAGAGAGAAGGGTGGGGGGAGAGAGAGGGAGGGAGAGAGGGAAAGAGAGAAAGGGGGGAGATAGAGAAAGAGAGAGAGTAAGAGAAAGAAGGGGTAGAGAGTGAGAGAGGGAGGGAGAGAGGCAGAAGGAGGGAGAGAGAGAGAGAGAGAGGGAGGGAGAGAGAGAAGGGTGGGGGGAGAGAGAGAGAGGGAGAGAGGGAGAGGAAGGGAGAGAGGGAAGGGTGGGGGGAGAGAGAGGGAGAGAGAGTGAATGAGAAAGAGAGAGCGTGAGAGTGTGTGTGTGTGAGAGAGAGAGCGAGAGAGTGAGAAAGAAAGAGGGGATATGAAAGCAATAACAAGACCATTTAGGTAAGAAATTGCTTTCTGTAAACTCTCGCTGAAGGTATCAGCAGCATCATTCAATTCGTGATCAGAATGTAGAGTAGCCTCTATCACATTAGAATCATATCATCCCAGAATGTACTCTCATGTTATTATATTAAGAGGGTGTTTTCACATTCCTGTGCCAAGGTTAGCTACTCCTCCAGGTAAAGTGGATTACCCACGGACATGAGAGTGTATCGTCGGTAATAAAACAGCGTGGTGCAGTATATAGCGTTCTCCAACCAGCTGGTGAACATCATCATCAGACTGACCCTCTTCTTCTGACAGACGTCACAGCTCGACCAGGGCGTCCACTCTGATTGGACACAGTCAACCGGCTGCACTATGACATCACCACCGGCGGTCTCTATGGCAACGTCACTGTAACATGTGGGATTACGATTAAGATTCAACTCAAGAAACTGCATTTTGGAGAGATCATAAAAATATTCTGGCTCAAACTATTACACAAGAAATAATTTACACACACAGACACACACTGATCCCCAGTCAGTTTTAGAGTTAACTTAACAGCCAGTCCAGAGCTGATAGTTCCTGTCATGGCTTTTAGTCAAATCAGGTTGAAGTTTGAAGTCTTTGACTGCTAGTGAACTCTGATCTCACAGTAATACACAGTCTGTTAACTGCTATATAAAAGACTTGAAGCCTTGTCCGAAAACAGACACTCACCATCTACCGCGTCCAACACACACAAGTCGAGTATTCTTAGTATTTCTTACTTTATCAAGGAGTATTCTTAGTATTTCTTACCTTATCAAGGAGTATTCTTAGTATTTCTTACCTTATCAAGGAGTATTCTTAGTATTTCTTACCTTATCAAGGAGTAATCTTAGTATTTCTTACCTTATCAAGGAGTATTCTTAGTATTTCTTACCTTATCAAGGAGTATTCTTAGTATTTCTTACCTTATCAAGGAGTATTCTTAGTATTTCTTACCTTATCAAGGAGTAATCTTAGTATTTCTTACCTTATCAAGGAGTATTCTTAGTATTTCTTACCTTATTAAGGAGTATTCTTAGTATTTCTTACCTCATCAGTATTAGGAACGCAGAGGCCCAGAGCAGACAGCAGGCAGTACCCAGGGTCCTCGGTGTGGACGCATGATTCATGACTGTGGACAGGGATTGACTGAGGAGAGACACACTGAGGAGAGAGACAGCACTGTGTGCTCATCTCCCCTGGCTGTCAATGTAAACAAACCCTGATCGATAGCGTGGAGGCCGTCGGCTCAGTGGTCAGCCAGGGACGGTCTCCCTCGCCGAAGCCAAAATAGCGAGTTGTGAGTGGAAGATATATCGGACGAACTGCAGCATAATTGTAATAATAAGTCAGGCGCCAACGACTTCAACGTGTTCTTCAACAGGTTTTGACGGCTTAACCAATCACTCGTTACCACTACCTGCGACTCACAAGGACACGGTAACTCACGGTTACACACGCTTCCATGATCACTGCACTGTATATCACTTATGCTTTGAGGCTGTTCATTAATAATAATGTGTTATATCACAATATTCATATTAATACCCAGATAACAAGCGGATGTGTAATGATTCTGGGCCATATATGGGCCGGAACTAAGCCACAAGGGCCAGATCTGGCCTGTATATGGCCCAGATCCGCTTGCTATCTGGGTATACACCATATATAAAGTTTTTTTTTTGTAACATTATCGTATTAATAAAGGGTTATATGTAATAATTTACATTCATGAGAACCTGAAATGGATGCATTGCTTGAGCTTTTTGGTCCCATATGTGTGAAAACCATGAGTAGACAAACACATTACAGTAGAACATTTCCCAAACCTTGCAGAGATAAATATTCCGGTAAGAGGACCAGGGGATCAACACGGCCTGTTTGATTAAACCGAGCGACCTTTGAACCTGACATCAACCTCCACCGGTTCATTGACTCTCAATACACAGACACAGTCATAGTCCTAGTGCGTGAGGCTTGGCAGCCCTGTCAATCCTAACAAATTACAGGATTTTCAAGGGCCCTCGCCCCACTGGGGCCCTGGGTACTCAGTCCCCCCCCCCCCCCCCTGGCTGTGGCTCAGACCCCTCACCTCAGGGACAAAGTGGGAATCACATCATATTTTATTTGTGACTCAACAGTGGGATGGGTACAGTGAATGGGAAGAAATATATACGTACAAAAGTCCTTTTTTTTCTCTCTTTTCATGACCATTTTGAATTCATAAATAAAATGTACAAAATATTTTGGACTATTTTTGCATTTTCTTACGAGCAGGGTTACAGTTATCGTCATGGTCTAGAAGTAAATAGTGATATCTTTATCATTTCATTTTACAAAGATGGCCGCGTGTCGGCCATTTTATCTCAATGGACCACAGCTATTACTATGTCCAACCCTTTGTTGTATCAATGACCTGATTACTGTGAACAATGACTGGACGATGGACAGCGACCGGACAACGAAACCTGTACAACTGATAAGGCGTAGAGATGCACTCTTCCTGTTGACCGTATACAGACCCAGATAGCAAGCGGATGTGTAATGATTCTGGGCCATATATGGGCCAGAACTAAGCCACAAGGGCCAGATCTGGCCTGTATATGGCCCAGATCCGCTTGCTATTTGGGTACTGTATATCATATCAGAGTTAACTTATTAATTTGGTTTGTTGGTTGGTTTGTTGGATAAAACCACCCAGATATGTGGAGTGTAGGTCGACATACAGTACAGTTCAATTGAACAATTGAAGCCCACAGATGAATAACCATATGCATCACATTTACAGGTGGGTTACTGTTTTGTAATATCATGTCTTCTGACCTTTACATCAGAGGAGGGTTAAATCATTATCACTACATAAAGACATTGTGTATTTGTAAGTGATGTGTATCATTCGCACAAAACATGATTAGGACGGTCTGTACATCTGTTACTGATCAAGATCTCTCCAAAAAATCAAAAGGGACATATTTGGTTATTCGTCTCTAGGCCTCAACTGAAGGGTGGGGACACCAGCTTGGATGTCAACGATAAAAACGAGGAAACGCAGTGACAAGAGAACGGGGCTTTAAAGAAAGTGTCCCGTGGCGTTTTGTTCACTTCTGCTTGTGAGACGGACCCCCTTACTTCCTAGTTGCTCAACCAGTTCCCAACCAGAGCGCGTCGGTAGCAGGCGTGGCTACGCAGCACAGATTCACACACCGTCTGTCACGAAACCGAACGAAACAGAAGACGAAACGAAACGGTTATCAAAAGAAAAATCGGCAACAGAGGCGCAGCGAACATCCAGACATTAGAAAGGGAGTTGGGTTTGTGAGAGGGGGACCCTGGCCTGCTGATGGACCGGGGGGCTGTGGAGACCGAGGACATCCTATATACAAAATAGACGTTTGGCAAACGAGAACTTGGGTATCGACGCCTCGAAGCCATTTCTGTTACCGCTTATTGACTCCGTGTGATCTCCAAAAGTCACAGTTTACGATAAAATAAAAACTCTGGTTTGGATCTCGTAGCACGGGCAAGTGAGCTGCTAGGGAACAGAACGGCGATCTGGATCCACGGAAGAAGTCTGCTCATGCAAATGGTGAAAGCGGTTGGCGGATCCGTGATGAGGCGCCGTATGGCTTGTGGCAGTTAAGCCCCACCCACAGAACCCTCTGGATAATCTGTAAAAAAAAGTATTTGCTTCCTCCTCTCAGCCATGCTCAGGTATTTGTCCTTGAGTAGCTCCTCCCACTGCTCCATAGGAGTCCCAAAGGGGTCAGAGGTCACTTCCTGGGTGAAAGGCCTTGTGGGATAGGAGGGAAAACGGAGGTGGTCCTTCAGAGCAGTCTGTGTTCCGGTCTCAGGGGGCGAGGAGGCGTGTCTCTGGTGGCGCCTGGTTTTGCCAGTGTTCCCCCACGGGGTCCAAAAAACACGCAGCAGTCCCGCGTGGTCCCGCTGGGAGGAACGCCCCAGACCCCCTCATCCGCACCCTCTCAAGATGTCCTCCTGTCCTCCTCCTCCCAGACCTGCGAAGAGAAACCACATCATTAGACCCAGCCTACTTAGCAGGGTGCATTCATGACCAGTGGCCAGCAGGTGGCAGTGTTGTTCCATTCCGTACAGCACAGAGCCACGAACCCCTCAGCTAAATCAAGGCTCCCCTCCAGTTGGCAGAGGACCATTTAAATACAAGGGCACAGGGACTCAGACACATGAAGAAGCTGCTCGGGTGAGGGAGCACAGAACAGATAGAAAGAGAGAGAGAGAGCGCGTGAGAGAGAGAGAGAGAGAGAGAGGGAGAGAGAGGGAGAGAGAGAGAGAGAGAGAGCAGAACAGTGTGCCAGACATTATTAGACCACTCGATAAAAGAGAAATGTTACCAGAAGATGTCTGAGAGTAATGGCAGTGTCGCGCGAGGTAGTGAGGGAGGAGAGAGAGAGAGAGAGAGAGAGGGAGAGAGAGAGAGATATAAAGAGAGAGAGGAGAGAGAGAGAGAGAGAGAGAGGGCGAGAGAGAGTGCGAGAGATAAAGAGAGAGAGAGAGAAAGAGGTAGTGAGGGAGGAGAGAGAGAGAGAGAGGGAGAGAGAGAGATATATAGAGAGAGAGAGGGAGGGCAAGAGAGAGAGAGAGAGGTAGTGAGGGAGGAGAGAGAGAGCGAGAGAGAGCGAGATATAAAAAGAGAGAGAGGGAGAGGGAGGGAGAGAGAGAGAGAGGGCGAGAGAGAGAGAGAGAGAGAGAGAGAGAGGTAGTGAGGGAGGAGAGAGAGAGAGAGAGAGAGAGAGCAGAACAGTGCGCCAGACATTATTAGACCACTCGATAAAAGAGAAATGTTACCAGAAGATGTCTGAGAGTAATGGCAGTGTCGCGCGAGGTAGTGAGGGAGGAGAGAGAGAGAGAGAGAGAGAGGGAGAGAGAGCGAGATATAAAGAGAGAGAGAGAGGAGAGAGAGAGAGAGAGGGAGGGCGAGAGAGAGTGCAAGAGATAAAGAGAGAGAGAGAGAAAGAGGTAGTGAGGGAGGAGAGAGAGAGAGAGAGGGAGAGAGATATAAAGAGAGAGAGAGGAGAGAGAGAGAGAGAGAGGGCGAGAGAGAGAGGGAGAGAGGGAGAGAGAGGGAGAGAGGGAGAGAGAGAGAGAGATATAAAGAGAGAGAGAGGAGAGAGAGAGAGAGGGAGGGCGAGAGAGAGTGCGAGAGATAAAGAGAGAGAGAGAAAGAGGTAGTGAGGGAGGAGAGAGTGAGAGGGAGAGAGAGAGAGAGAGATATAAAGAGAGAGAGAGAGGGAGGGAGGGAGGGAGAGAGAGGGCGAGAGAGAGAGAGAGAGGTAGTGAGGGAGGAGAGAGAGAGATAAAGAGAGAGATAAGATAAGGGAAGACAGGAAGGAGGAAGGGACCCACCCGAGCCCCCCTGCTGGTCTCTAGCTGTCGCGCTGCTGTCCGACCGCGCCCTGGGTGGGGTCAGTCTGGCCGGCGGGGGGGTGGGGGGGCAGGGCCCCGGGACAGCAGCCCTGGAGGAGGGAGGAGGAGGGAGGAGGGAGGAGGGAAGGAGGGAGGAGGGAGGGAGGAGGGAGCAGAAGCAGAGAATCCGTCAGATACTCCCCAGATAGACGACTTCCTCTATGAGGTCATCCGTCTTTCATCCCTCTAAAGAACATCATGACATCATGAGCTAGTAGTACCATAGATACGGCGTGCTGTAGTTTGCTATGGTTGGATCTTATCTCCATTTTAATAATGGCTACATCAGGTCTAGGCTACACACACACACACACACACACACACACACACATATGGTATCTTATAATCCCGTAAGGGATGGGTCCTCGGACATGACACAAAAATAAATGTTCATTCATTCACACACACACACACACACACACACACACACACACACACACACACACACACACACACACACACACAGGGGAGGGGGGGGGGGCTCACCAGCTCTTCATCCCTGGGACCTGCAGGGCTGGACCGCGTCTCCGTGTCTCCGGGGGAGGGGTGGTCCAGGGAGGGGGGGGTGTCGCAGGCCTGGAGGAGGGGGGCGTCTGAGGAGAAGCTCTGCTGGGGGGTGGAGGTGGACGCTGCGGACGGCCAGAGAGGTCAGGGAGAGGTCAGGGAGAGGTCATGTAGGTCAGGTACATCTGACAGGAGATACGCTAACGCCATTACAACGTCTCTAACAGGTGTGCTCGGCCCTGTTTCTGAGTTAAAGCTGCATGAGGTCACTTTTTTACAGCAAAAATATTCAGGGTTTTCTCCTAATAGTTTATGAATTGGCCTTAGCAAGACCCCCAAAAAATCATTTTCGTGACATGAGACCGCATGAGACCCTGTGAATTAATTCGAATTTCAGTGTACTGGCTAGTAGTAAACAGTAAACAGTTTATCTTATCTTATTTTATCTTACTGCTAGTGTACTGCAGTTCTTATCACGGCCAGAGGGGCCGCCAAAGCGCCTTGTGATCTCCTGCAGCTTTAAATAAATTAAAAACACAGACTGGAGCAGCTAGAGGAGGCGGGGCTTACGGGAGTCCAGGGACGGCGTAGAGGACGTGCCGGGGCTCAGGGTCATCCTGGAGAGGTCGAGGTCGCTGCCGTCCTCCTCCTGAGCGGCGCCGGGCGGCGGCGGGGACAGCAGCTGGCTACAGGCCAGGGCGTCTGGCGCGCTCAGCGGGCCCGGCGTGCCACACCTGCTCGCCACTCCTCCTCCTCCTCCTCCTCCTCCTCCAGGAGCAGCCCCTCCCGGCGCGGAGGAGGGGGGGCCCTCGTAGGGGTCGGCGTCCCCGACGGTCAACGCCTCCCTGGTCAGGCTGAGCTGGCGCTGGAGGAGGCAGCTGGGGTCGGCGGCGGCGTGCTGGGGGCTGCCGATGGCCGAGGCGGGGGCGGAGGAGAGGTCGCAGGACGGGGGGCACACGGCGGTGATGGGCACCAGGCCCTGGAGCATGGCGGCGGCGTGGGCGTGGCCGCCGCCGCCGGGCATGTAGGCGGCCATGGCGGCCCACTGCTGCTGGGTGGCGGGGAAGATGTTGGCCTGGCCCCAGATGACCGGCTGGCCCCCGGGCAGAACCTGGGCCACCTGGAGGGGCCCCGGCACCCCGAAGGCCAGCGTCTGACCCTGGCCCGCGAAGGGCTGCTGGGCCCACTGGGCAGCGTGGACCGCCCCCATGGTCATATAACCTGGAGGATAGGGGGGGAAATAAGGTTATCTCATTACTAATAGATTAGTCTTGCTTAGCCAGACCCCCCTCTCCACACCACACTGAGCCAGCGCTGGAGAAGGTCTGGCTGGACTCTACCATTCGGGGATATGTGGGGGGGGGGGGGGGGGGGGGACGCTATTTCTTTTAAACCAACCACATTCGTCTTGGGCGGAGCGGTTGCTAGGTTGTTGTTGTTGTTGTTGTTGGATTGAATCTGATTTGGACCAGCATATTTTGTCGCCACTGATTGGGCAGTAATAAGCAAATTCATTTATTCAACCCAGAGGGGGAATTGTTAACCTTTACATTTAATGACACCACACTCTCCATGAGAGATACTAGACTACACTCTCCATGAGAGATACTACACTACACTCTCCCTCCAGAGATACTAGACTACACTCTCCCTCCAGAGATACTACACTACACTCTCCATGAGAGATACTAGACTACACTCTCCCTCCAGAGATACTACACTACACTCTCCCTCCAGAGATACTACACTACACTCTCCCTCCAGAGATACTACACTACACTCTCCCTCCAGAGATACTACACTACACTCTCCCTCCAGAGATACTACACTACACTCTCCCTCCAGAGATACTACACTACACTCTCCCTCCAGAGATACTACACTACACTCTCCCTCCAGAGATACTACACTACACTCTCCATGAGAGATACTAGACTACACTCTCCCTCCAGAGATACTACACTACACTCTCCCTCCAGAGATACTACACTACACTCTCCCTCCAGAGATACCACACTACACTCTCCCTCCAGAGATACTACACTACACTCTCCCTCCAGAGATACTAGACTACACTCTCCATGAGAGATACTAGACTACACTCTCCCTCCAGAGATACTAGACTACACTCTCCCTCCAGAGATACTAGACTACACTCTCCCTCCAGAGATACTACACTACACTCTCCCTCCAGAGATACTACACTACACTCTCCCTCCAGAGATACTACACTGCACTCTCCCTCCAGAGATACTACACTACACTCTCCCTCCAGAGATACCACACTACACTCTCCCTCCAGAGATACTACACTACACTCTCCCTCCAGAGATACTACACTACACTCTCCATGAGAGATACTAGACTACACTCTCCATGAGAGATACTACACTACACTCTCCATGAGAGATACTAGACTACACTCTCCCTCCAGAGATACTAGACTACACTCTCCCTCCAGAGATACTAGACTACTCTCCATGGAGAGATACTAGACTACACTCTCCATGGAGCTGGCGATAGTGTAGGCGTCGGGTGGGGTGGGGTTGGGGGGGGTGGGGGGGGGGTTGTTCGGAGGCGGGGCTTACCCGAGGGCACCGAGGTGGGGCTGAAGGGGGCGTACATCTCGGGCGGGGGGTGCTGGCGGTGGCTCCTGCCAGGGTCCAGGGTGTTGGCAGGGGACGGGGGCATCTGTGGGGAACCAGCCAGACGAACACACAGGCCACAGAGTCACAACGTCTCCCAGGATACGGTATAGAGAGACGGGTCGATGACATAAAGGGGTCCCATGCCGTTCAGTACACAACCCTTCAAAAAATTTTACTTTTTTCCTAATCACAAGTTTATATTTCCATGCGTAGACTGGCAGAGATATATCCACCCAGAAAAAATTACATTATTTTATTTTGAATACCACGTTTGGAAAAACACGTGACATTGAATGACATATACGTCATTGACCCAGATACAGTAGATAGATAGATAGATAGATAGATAGATAGACAGACAGATAGATAGATAGATAGATAGATAGATAGATAGATAGACAGATAGATAGATAGATAGATAGATAGATAGATAGATAGATAGATAGATAGATAGATAGATAGATAGATAGATAGATAGATAGATATTGATCGATCGTAGTATAGATAGATACTTTAATGGCATTTCAGCAGTAGAACAATGACAGCATTACACATATAGTATGTATCCTGAATGTACAGTTTGTGTTTGTGATTGTCAGAGACTATAATGTATCGTGGATCTGTACACATTGTACAGCGTAAAGCCGACTTCTTTCAGAGCATAGAATCCCATAATGCAATAAAATGGCCATTACTGCCACGGCAGAAACAGTTTAAATTCGTTGGTGGTGTTTTGTGAAAGGATTCTTACCGAGGGGGGGGTGGACATGTCTCCAAAAAGATCAAAGTGGTTGATATTCTATTAGAAGAGAGGGAGGGGGGGAGGGGAGAGAGAGTGATATTTCATGACAAAAAACAACGTCAGATACTGTATATACAGTACTAAGTCATCAGGACAGATCGGATTAATCTCCCGGTCTGTGGGCTGGGTGGACTGGGGGAGCGAGTCCGTCTATCAACTGAGGGAGGGACACAGAAAGGCGTCCATTAACGATTACCCTCTCCTCTAATCATTATCAGAAAATGGATCTTGAATGAGTCTCTCACAGAGCCCAGTAATTGGGTGAGTAAAAGCCCATTCATTCCAGTAAATCCCAGTCTGATTAGATACTGTTACGTCTGCCACTCACACAAGCCCCTGAAACACTCAGACCATTATTATGCTGATGGCTCCCAGTAGAATATATATTTACTATTATCTGTCTTCTCTTCTCAGTGAATATATGGAAAAAAAACGCTACCCCAGACCACCCAGCCACGACGATGGAGACACCTGACCCCCACGCCGCAAGGCCTGCCGGCGGTCCGTCCCTCTGTTGCTTCCCCCCGGAACACTAGGGAGGAGGGAACATTGGTTCCCGCTCGCTATGGAATGGGTCGGTGGCATGAAATGTATGCGGTGGTCTCTGGAGGCGGGGGGGCCATGCACCAGCGGACGATGATTCACCATCAACAGAAAAACACACAGGACAGGATGTGCATGCTCTGGATGAATAAAACACACGCACGCACAGACACGGAGGAGGAGGAGGGACATGGAGGAGGGCGCAGCAATCGGAGTTGCTGGGACGGGATAATATCGTCTTGTCTTGTTTTGGTGGTGCGGGGGAGGGACATGTTGTTGTTGTTGTTGTTGTTGATTCGGGGGCAGGGTTGGGAGTTGGGAGGTGAGGAGAGGAGACGGGTTCTAGCGGCGCCCCCTGCGGGCGCTGACGCACGCGTCTGGGGAGCTCTGGGCCCGGGTCGCGGCGCTCCGACTGAATGAACAGACAAGCAGTAACACTTAGGGATGTGGAGGCGGAACTACAGCTGGCAGCCGGGGTTGTTTGGGTGAGATAGCGGGGGAGCCGATATCAGCGCGACACGCTGAACTACCGGCGAACAAAGCAGCAAAGAAAAAAAAAAAAAACTCTCTTCTAGGCTGTTTTTTTTTTTATCTCAAAAGTTGTTTCAAAACTTAGTTTTTAATATATTGAGAAAATAGGCTAGAATACAGTAAATGTTTGGTTGATGGTTTGCAAAATGCTAGCCATGGTGGATAGCTCTTCAAATCTGCCATGATGGTGGCGCCCCTGTAGCTCAATGGGGTGGGGCGCGTACCATGTAAAGGCTAGTCCTTACCGCAGAGGCATGGGTTCGAATCCAGCCCATCCCCTTTGCTGCATGTCTTCCCCTCTCTCTCTCTCTCCCTCTCTCTCTCTCTCTTTCTCTCTCTCTCTCTCTCCCATCTTTCCTGTCTGTCCTTACACTGTCCTGTCCAAATACAGCAGAAATGCCTGAAAAAATATCTAAAAAAATAAAATAAAATCTGCCATGATGGAGGTAAATGATGGAGAAATATATTTTCGGTTTGCTCAAGAATCCATCCACCTAGTTGTGTGAACAGTCGAAAATATATTTGCCATTTAGGGATGGTGTTTAAGTCTACCACTTAACATGCAGCTCAACCAAACACACACCGACCCCGCCAACAAACCTCTCGTAGTCACCTCCAAGGAACAGACTGTTCTACTCTGAGATCCTGATTTAGACCCAACTAAGAGAAACATTGCTGACTTCCTCCAATGAATTAGACTTGGTTTCATCCACATGGTGTTCAGATTCGGTGGATTTGGATGTGGATCCGTGACAAATCTGATTGCGGTTGACCCGATTATGCATGACTATTCCCTCTGGAATATGTAGGGGTGGGTCGTATGCCCTCCTCCCTTGTTCTCTGTAAAGCGCATTGTGTTGCCTCTGGGTATGAAATGCGCTATACAAATAAAGCTTTGATTGATTGATTGATTGATTGATGACTGATCTCAACATGTCATCATTTCCCATTTTCTGCAGGATCGCACAAAGTGTTAGCGCCTCCTAACCCAGGCAGTGCATCTGAGGACTCTGCAGAACGACCGCTAGCCTGCCGGCGATGGTCAGCGCTCCAGATCTGCCCTGACGCGTCCGGAGCATGACTCACGTCTGCGTGAGAGGGAGTGCGGCCGGTCCAGACCGCGGGGGTCGTAACACCGGTAGAGGAGGCGAGGTCAGGCAAGGTTTTTTCGCCGAGAGGGACAGAGAGGTTTGTGGGTAGGAGGACGATGGAAAACAAAGAATAAAAGAAACAAAGAAAAAAAACACCTACAGTCATGGGGAAGTGACGTTTGGGGACGTCATAGATCCCTTCCTTCTGCTGACTGGTAGGCACCTGCATCAGCCGTCCAAACGAAGAACACGTGAGTGACACCATTTCACCAAAGCCCAGATAGCAAGCGGATCTGGGCCATATACAGGCCAGATCTGGCCCTTGTGGCTTAGTTCCGACCCATATATGGCCCAGAATTATTACACATCCGCTTGCTATCTGGGAGGCTAGGTATTCAAAAACAAGAACTTGGCAAGAGTCAAATATGCTTTCTGCTGGATCCAGAGCTACTCCATCTCTGTAGAGTGGGCCTGGGAGATTTTGCGTTCCTCTACAGGAAAGCTATGCAAATTCTACAGTTATACTGTATCGAGTCGATTCTACTTAAATGGATATTGATTGTAAACAGTGGCGGGAGATCGCGCACGCTATTCTCCGTCTGTGTCGCGTGTTCAACGAGAGGTTTTCAGCTATGGACGCTGACAAACCCAGAACATCTGCGTTCTCATCTTCGTTTGTAAGCTTTACTCTTATTAATCCATTAACGACAGCCAACGACATCTCTCTCTCTCTCTCTCTCTCTCTCTCTCTCTCTCTCTCTCTCGGTCTCAGCCGGTTGACTTGGCATCTGGCTGCGTTTTCTTCCCCAGTCTATTGATCTGGTTTCATTCGGAGATCAAATGGCATGGTAAGTGATTAATCTCTCTTCATCTTTCATCTTCAGAGAGGAGAGAGGGAGAGAGAGAGAGAGAGAGAGAGAGAGAGGAGGAGGAGGGGAGCCAGATTTAAAAACCACAACTGGTCCCTGATGGGCTGTGTTGTTCCCGTGAACGATCCTAAAGGTCAACGCTGTGGGTCTCCGCTCGCAGACCGCGCCGGGGAAACCGCTCCGCCGCCGTAACCGGCCGTGACGGCGCTCCGTGTCTAGAACATGTGGTCGGATTAGACACCCTGATTCACATATAAGCCTTTTAATTCAGATCTGTAGCGAGACTGACACTTTCATGATGTTTAGAGAGCCCGCTCTTTCATCCGAGAGGAAGTGTTTTAACCAGCAGGCCCGTCCGACAACGTTGAGATCTACTCCGCTAGAGGGACGTGGGAGGGGGAAGGGGCAGGGCTTGGTATTGTACCTGATATACGCTCTCCTCTGATTGGGGGCCTCGGAGGGGCTCGTGTCCAGCCTCAAACACAATGTACTACAACAGAGGTAGGGGGGGCGAGGTACAGAGGAGGGGAGAGAGAGAGAGAGAGAGAGAGAGAGAGAGAGGGAGAGAGAGATGGAACAGAGACAGAGGGAGAGGGGAGAAGAGAGGAAGAGAGATGGAATAGAGAAAGAGACACAGTGGGGAGGGGAAAGAGGAGGTAGGAGAAAGATAGAGAGAGAGAGAAAGGGATGGAGATTGAATAGAGAGAGAGGGAGAGAGGGAGAGAGAGGGGGCAGGAGAAAGAGAGGGATGGAGATGGAATGGAGATGGAGACAGAGAGAGATAGAGAGGGAGAGCAAAAAAGAGAGAGATGAGAAAGAAATGTAGTGACAGGGAGAGAGGAATGGAGAGAGAGAAAGAGAGAGAGAGAGAGAGAGAGAGAGAAAGGGGAGGAGGAAAGAGCACAAGTAATTGATCAGGCAGTTGACAGCACTGTAGAGGATCACGCTCCAACTCTCCACAATCCAGACACACAGAGTCAGAACTTAACCTCCAGACACACAGAGTCAGAACTTAACCTGAGATTCACAAGCATAACTCTGAATGCGTGACATTCACATAAACGCCATTCATATCTGGACCGGCGTTGACGCCACTGTGGCCAGTGTCACATTTATGGATCTCAAGTTAGGCTCTCGGCTCATAGTCATCGGGCTCTTGAAATCAAAACAATCAAAATAATTAAAAACTACAAATGGAATGTTTTGTGCAAAACACGGCAATCAAAGATATAATGGGGCAAAGAATAGTGATGTCATTGAAAGGTTGGGCGTGTCCCACTGAACGCCGGATTCAGAGTAAGGGTTAGTGTTGTCTGTATTCAGTGTGAGCAGAAGAGTAGTCGAGAATCAGCCTTCAGCCACAAGCAAGGAGGGCAAAAGGGTCGGACTACCCGTCCGCCGTCCGTCCGGGGGCATGTCGTTGAGGTCGAATCAAACATCCACACATAACTTAAAATATGGCTGTACGACACTGCATTGGCAATGGGAGGTAGAATGGTTGAACAGAACTGTCTACAGAGATGGTCTAGAGAGAGTGTATTACTGAAATGGTGGAATATCATGAGTTATTAATACCGTTAATTCAAGCGGATCAGTGGAGATATTTACAGTAAGGATTAAATGTTTGGTTTTACTGCTAAAATAACCATGGCCCTGTGTGCACTAGCTTGGAAAGAAGCCACTGCCATCTGCACACACAAGCCGCCGTTCTGTGTGTGTGTGTGTGTGTGTGTGTGTGTGTGTGTGTGTGTGTGTGTGTGTGTGTGATTGAAGTACCTGGTAGACAGGGTCATCCACCTCATCCTCCAGAATGGTCTGCATAACGGTTGGAGAGAAAGCACGTTTAAAGGGATAGTCCAGAATTAGGACCTCATATTCGACCCTTAATGTTGTTGATTGATGGAGAATTCAGCTGGGAACGGCGGGAAGGGACAGCATTTTCAGGCGATTCCATGCTGTCCCTCGTTCGGGGCGTTAGCAGCATGCTAATGCCAGCGCAATCAAACCGAAATGGCTAGCATTCAAAGAAAACTACTTTATAAACGCTTCAAACCAGTAAGGATCGCCAGATAAACTAAACTCCTCATCAAAGTTAGACATATCCCTTTCAAACATGGCCATTGCAACTTGTTGTGTTGATAGTAAGAGAATAGTCCACTCTTTTGTTCATTGTTGTTGTTCGAGACAATAGTGCTGGCTAATTACATATCGTTCCGCCTCCCTATTTGAAAGCCATATAGGTCTGAACAAACAAATGGGTTCAATGATAGTTAGACTTCAAATTATGCTACAAAAACTGAAACGAGCCCCCGACAGACTGTCCTCATATTTCATTTGATATGGGTGCACTGTGGAGTGTTTAAGTGAGTTCCCTTTGAATGCTAGTTAATCTGGTTCTATTGTGCTAGCATTAGCGTGCCGCTAACGCCCGAAACAAGGGACAGCCTGGAATCAGCCGAAAATGATCTCCATCAATCGGCAACATTGAGGGTACTGTAAGTTGACAATGAGGCCCTAGTTCATACAGTATACCATAGGCATGACTGAATTACCTCTGTTATTGGTCAACGCACACAACAACACACACCCTTGTGAACACAACCCAGGTGTACTTCACTTCCTTCATTTGTTATGGTACATTGAAGTGATGCACGCTTATAAAACACCCTTTTCAACGCTAGCAATGAATAAATCACTCACAATACCCTGATGTGCTGTTAATGTGCTGGAAAGACCTGAGGAAAGGCGAACCACGCCGCCAACTGTGTGAACAAACCGTTTATACGAGAGGAGCTGAGAGTGTGGGGATTCGTGTCAAGTGAATGAACAAGCTTCGTTGAGCTTGCTCTTCAAGTGCTGTGGTCTGGCGTTGGGGGAGTGGAGGGGGAGGCTAGAGAGAGATGTGTTCAGCAGCTGCAGGTAGAGCAGGGGGAGGGGGTTTACCTGGTAAACAGCCTGTTCACGCTGCTGCAGGTAGAGCAGGGGGAGGGAGTCTACCTGGTAAACAGCCTGTTCACACTGCTGCAGGTAGAGCAGGGGGAGGGGGTTTACCTGGTAAACAGCCTGTTCACACTGCTGCAGGTAGAGCAGGGGGAGGGGGTTTACCTGGTAAACAGCCTGTATACACCGCTGCAGGTAGAGCAGGGGGAGGGGGTTTACCTGGTAAACAGCCTGTTCACGCTGCTGCAGGTAGAGCAGAGGGAGGGAGTCTACCTGGTAAACAGCCTGTTCACGCTGCTGCAGGTAGAGCAGAGGGAGGGAGTCTACCTGGTAAACAGCCTGTTCACACTGCTGCAGGTAGAGCAGGGGGAGGGAGTCTACCTGGTAAACAGCCTGTTCACACTGCTGCAGGTAGAGCAGGGGGAGGGAGTCTTCCTGGTAAACAGCCTGTTCACACTGCTGCAGGTAAAGCAGGGGGAGGGAGTCTACCTGGTAAACAGCCTGTTCACACTGCTGCAGGTAAAGCAGGGGGAGGGAGTCTACCTGGTAAACAGCCTGTTCACACCGCTGCAGGTAGAGCAGGGGGAGGGAGTCTACCTGGTAAACAGCCTGTTCACACTGCTTGTCCTTCTGGGCCTTCTTCTCCATCTCCTCGCGCTGCTTGATGTCGTAGATGAGGGTGAAGAGGTCACGGAGGTCAACGATGAGAGGCTCCGCCTGCCGGGACACCAGGGAGGAAGAGGAGTTGAGGAGGTCGGAGAAGGGAGAGGGGGAGGAAGAGGAGAAGGAGAAGGGAGAAGAGGAGGAAGAGGAGGTGAGGAGGAGGAAGAGGAGGAGGAGGAAGAGGAGAAGGAGAAGAGAGAAGAGGAGGAAGAGGAGGTGAAGAAGAGGAGGTGAGGAGGAGGAGGAGGAGAGAGAAGAGGAGGAAGAGGAGGTGAGGAGGAGGAAGAGGAGGAGGAGGAAGAGGAGAAGGAGAAGAGGAGGAGAAAGAGGAGGAGGAGGAAGAGGAGAAGGGAGAAAAGGAGGAGGAGTAGGAGGAGGAGAAGAAGGAGAAAGGAGAGGAGGAGTAAGAGGAGGATGGGAGAGAAGGAGGAGGAGGTGAAGGGGGGAGGTAGGGAGAACATCCACAGCTGTATCCTTCCTGATGCTCTTCATCTTTGATTGATCTGAACAGCTGCTGCTCAATTTCCTGGCACTATGGCGATTGTTACTCCGGCGATCAGCCGTCCGCGTGCAACTCACCGATTGGCCGGTCTTGATGGCGACGAAGCGGTGGTTTCCCTCTTTCCCGCAGACGTAGCCGAAGGCGCGCTGGTCCCTGGTGTCCTTGGCGATGTAGGAGATCTCGTGCACGGAGTGCTGGTGCAGGAGAACCTGGACCCAGGAGAGGAGGACAAGATGGACACATGAGGAGGAGGACAAGATGGACACATGAAGAGGAGGACAAGATGGACACATGAGGAGGAGGACAAGATGGACACATGAAGAGGATGACAAGATGGACACATGAAGAGGAGGACAAGATGGACACATGATGAGGAGGACAAGTTGGACACAGAGAGGAGGACAAGTTGGACACATAGAGAGGAGGACAAGATGGACACATGAAGAGGAGGACAAGATGGACACATGAAGAGGAGGACAAGTTGGACACATAGAGAGGAGGACAAGTTGGACACAGAGAGGAAGACAAGATGGACACATGGAGAGGAGGACAAGTTGGACACATGGAGTGGACAAGTTGGACACATAGAGAGGAGGACAAGTTGGACACATGGAGAGGAGGACAAGTTGGACACATGAAGAGGAGGACAAGATGGACACATAGAGAGGACAAGATGGACACATGAAGAGAGGGACAAGTTGGACACATAGAGAGGAGGACAAGTTGGACACATAGAGAGGAGGACAAGTTGGACACATAGAGAGGACAAGTTGGACACATGGAGAGGAGGACAAGTTAGACACATGGGGTGCGGCACGTAGCTCTGGAGGTAGAGCAGCCGGTTGGGGATCGTAAGGTCCCTGGTTTGATCCCAGCTTCCGGAGTGTTCCGAAGTGTCCTTGAGCAAGACACTGAACCCCAAAATCGCTCACGTGCGGCACGGTGGCGCAGTACCTAGTACTGTCCCCTCACAGCAAGAAGGTCTCCGGGCCTTTCTGTGCAGAGTTTGCATGTTCTCCCTGCGTTCGCAAGGACTTCCACCATGAAGAACCCAATATGAAAAACATGCAGAAGAACAGACCGCTAACGCTGCCCGTCCCTGGGGAAGACGGACAGGAGCGCTTGGTTGGCCTCAGGGCGCGTCCCCTGAACCCTGCCTACTGTCTGCTCCCAGCAGCCCTCGGGGGAAGGACGTCAGGATGGGTTCAGAGCAGAGAGGAGTTTCATCGGTGGATGCTCCAGCCGTTATGACGAATAAAGATGTTTGGGTTCGTACTGTAAATGCACTCTGAGAATCTCCTCTTATCACAGTGTTCTTAGCATGAGTCCAGACATTCGAATCCACCCATTAAAAGCTTGCTGATTCAACGGAGTGTAACGAGTTGACAATTCTGTCTATTAGGCTAGAGCTAGCTCTGGTTCCAACGTCATAGAGCGCTCTGAAATCAGTTAATTTACAAACCGTCAGATCGCTCAGACAAACGGTCTTTTCAGTCGGAGCACCCGGCGCGCTCTGAGTTCTCCCAGAAGGCGACCGGGGACGCTCGGGGCGCTCTGAGTTCCAGACGAACCGCCCGAGAGCACTCCGAGGGCGCTCCGAGGGCATTTACGAACGCACCCATGGTCACACACAGGAAGAAGCGACCTGCTCCGGGGGGGTGGCAAACAGGAAACGCTCCCCCGTGAACTCTTCGAAGGATCGGAAGGAGGATGTTGAGAGAAATGAATCCGGTTATAATAAAATAGAACACAACCAAATGCATCAGTGTGTCATTTTGCTTCTATTAAATCAAACGGATGCAGCAAGGCAGGAAAAGGGAGGGTTTATTTACAGTCGTCTCTTGTTGACGGAGACCCGACTTGACAAGCCTCTGTTTCAATTCCTTCACTCCTGATTTCTAGCTTTCACGTCTCAGTGGGACACAAGATGGAGCAAATTTACTGCATGATCAAATCAAAGAAGCGAGTAACTGACTGATGCATTTCTGCATAATAGGTTTCCCTAGGGAGGGCCAGGGAGGAGGAGGGGGGGGGGAGGGGGGCGTTGGGTGCTGCTCATATGTGAGACGATGCATCGCTAACCGAGCCTGGTAGACCCACGGTCATCCCCAAGACCCGGGTCAAAAGTACAGTTAACATACTGTACACACACACACACACACACAATTAGGTTGAATGGCTCTGATATCGGCCCAACCCACCTGCTGGTTCCTTAATAGTGTTGATAAGCGGTAGCTCCTCTGGGAGGAGCAGCGGGGAGATTAGCACGGTCGTACTCAGTAGGGTGGCGCGTTAAGAACCAACGCTCAGAACCCCGAGAGTAACGCTGAAGAATGTGGGGGATCCGGTGTGTTCCGCACATCTGGTTTACGACAGGCTAACAGCAGCTTGACGAGAGATCTTTTAACATTCTCTGTGAATGCTCGGTGTACATTCTGCGTTTACATAATCCCCCCATTTCACCACAGTGGTTGTTGTGAGGTATCATGTGAGGAGATTAGGGATTAAAAAGATGATACTGGTGACTGACAGACCAGCCCAGCTCTGCACTTCGCAGGTTTGGTTTGAGAACTTCCCCTTATTTCAAGAGGAAGTAATCATTTATCATTCTTTTTTTTATGGGGGGGGGGGGGGGGGGGGCACAGTATTGTGTTAATAAATTATTTAATGATATTTGATGTGGAGCTTGGGGCAAATTAGCTAGTTAGCGATGAAGATCATTAGGAGTGGAATTGGGCGCTAATTAGCGGTTAGACTTGGCTATCGGAGAGGGTCT
>NC_140245.1:1282016-1294516 GCF_949987555.1 Borostomias antarcticus
CACACACACACACACACCTTGAGCTTCATCATGGAGTCCTGGCACAGCTTGTCCCCGCGCGCCGCCGTCACCTCATCAATCCCGATCAGCTTGGCCTTGTAGCGCACGCCATCACCACGGAAACGCTTAATCAGGCCCGCCTCACTGCGGTCCTGACCTGGGATGGGAAGAACGAGAGAGAGAGAGAGAGAGAGAAGGAGAAAGTGAAGAAAAAGAAGAGGAGAAATTCCAGGAAGATGGTACGTGTTGGTCTAGTTGGTTTCTGTAGGCGGGTCAATGGTGTCCTGTTTGAGCTCTCTGAGGTATGTACTGTACATAGGCTTAGTTTGAGATATAGAGATTTACTGTATAAGCTTAGTGTGATTGTGTCCGTGTGGGAGGGTGGGAAAACAAATACATTAAATATGAAATGTAGGCGAGGATTAAAAAATAAGACAAGAAAATGAAAACAAAAGAAAATTGAAAATGTACAAAATGAAAATGAGCATCGTGGCCAGAGCCTCCCGCCCCCCAGGGGTCTACTGGGAGGAATAACGGAACAAAACAGAAAACAATCGGAGCACGGAAAACAAGGATTCAGTGTCACCCGTCCCCGGCGCATAGGGGACGCATTCCTGAGGGACCGGGGGGGGGGGGTGGGTTACAGGGGGGGGGGGGTCCGCCCCCATACACATCGGCCGTTCCCATGGGTGCTCTTGGTGGTGACAAATCAGCATGAAAGGCTGCTATTGAGAGGCATCATCTCGGTCCAGCGGTCGCCCACAATCCCGCGGCCCCCCAGGGAGATGGATGGCTGGGGATCGGGTGGTTGGAGGCGGCGCTGGTGAGCTGGTGGTGGGTGGGTGGGAGGGGGGGGGGGCTAGTCTAGCTGTCCCACAGACCTACAGGCTCTCTCTGATAGTCTGGCCTCCCTGTCTGCCCCCCCCCCCCCCCCACCAACCCCGCCAGACAGCATAACACCATCTTGACAGTGACATTTTTCTCATTTTGCCCCCTCACCCTCCTGTCCGCCGCCAGCTTAATACCCCCCCACCCCCTCCACCCCCCCCCCCCCCACACAAACCTGCAGGAGCTGCTGCTGCCTGGCTAAGCCACACGGTGAATAACCCGTCTCTACAACAACCTCAACACCTGTATGTGGGTTGTCAGCGGCCCAGACACAAAGGGATGCTGGGTATTTCAAAAATCAAGGTCGCGGGCACCTTGGAGAATTTCCAACGCTATTTCAGGCCGTTGTCGTCTCCTCGTCGCACTCGATTCTAGGGCAGCCGCCTCCGACGTCGGTTACAGCCGAGGTGGGTTTTTAAGAGGCTGCCTATAAGCCGTGGGCAGGTCAAGCTTTAATATCCTGAACATGAAGCCGGCAAGTGGCGCAACAACACAGCCTACTACACCGAATAAGCTCATTCCACCTCTGGTACATACCTTTGGCCTTCCACTCATCTCACACATCTCACACAGAACACCTGCCTGTTTTGTGTGTGTGTGTGTGTATTTTCTTCGCTTCTGAATATTTCAGTAAAATGTCTCATCGCGGTTGGGCTCCTAGGGATACAAACGCGGTAGAGAAATAGTTTGCCGTGAGCAGAATAGCGCTCGGGTTCAAACGCCGAATCCCGCGTCCCGGTTATGCACACCACTCACTAATTCATGAAGATCCGACTCTCCAAAGGGAAAGTGGATTTGGAGAACGTCGAAGTCATTAAACCGTCTCGCTAAGTAAATTTCAAATCCGGGTGTTAATTCAAAAAGCCTGTTTTTCTTGTGGGAGGATGCCGAGCGTAAAAAAATATGACTTCAGCTTTCAGGAACAAACACAGTCCACTGACGTTATGTTAATAAGTTCAGCCATCATTCATTCAGCCATTTTAAAGCAGAGCCACTGTGCCTTAGGCTACCTCATCACATAGGCTACATGTGGCTGCTGGTAGCACTGGTTCCTATTGGAGGCTAGCCTACACTCAGCCACCCCAAACCCACTTTCGTGACGTTACCTTGCCATCATACTTCAGGAGACATTAAGAGATTCATTATGCAGACCCCCTTCCCCCCCTCCAACCCCCCCCCCCACCCCTCTCTCTGTGTGCTGAATGAGAACATTGACAGAGCGAGATGACCCCTACGATCCCGTACCTAGGCGCTCAGAGTTCAGATCACAGTGAGTGGATTCGGGGTCACTGATCAGCCCAGCCTGCGAGCTGTCTCCACAGGGGGGGGGGGGGGGGGGGCAGAGAGATGAGGTGTGACCCCTTACACACTCCGTCCTCCTGAAACCACTAACAAAGGCTGACCGCCCCTCCCAGGGATTCAAAACACAGCTTCCGTCAACTTACAAGCAAAGCTAACGGCGTCCTGGTCCAGATCCGAGCCATGAGGAAGCGTTTCTACACCAGACTGGGTCATCGGTAGGCTACAGATATAAGATAGTGGGAGCTCTCCAGGTAAGGGCCTCAGACCGGCCACGCTGGACCGTCTCAGTTAGATGCTAACACCGTGTTAGCCCTGTTGCGTGGAGTTTCAGGGCCTGACTGTGAAAAGGCTGTCGCGCTCCCTCGTCTTGACACGGAGGCGGGGAAAGTGACAGATGGCGCCAGATGGACGCTCATAAGTGCCCCTCCAGATACGAGAAATTGGCAAAGAGATATTTTCTTTGGTTGGGAATCACTGGCAGCCAGGCTATCTCGACCTTTGAACTCAAAAGATGCAGCAAACGTCTCTCCGCCGGAGTCACGTGATGTGATGTGTGTATGAGCTCATGAATCCACTATGGGAGCGTCTGCCAGGGTCTGTGAAGCATAACTGCGGTGTGATTTTATTTGTGTGTTTGCAGCGTATGATCCTATTCATCCATCAGTCGGTCTGTCTACAATCTGAGCGCTCTCTGTGTTTGGTTGGGTTGTCCTAGTGTGTGTGTGTGTGTGTGTGTGTGTGTGTGTGTGTGTGTGTGTGCGTTCGTGTCTGTGTGTGTCCTACCAAGCCTAAGAGAGAGAGAGAGAGAGACTGGGTTGTGGAGGCTCTGAGAGCAAATCTGCTCCAACCATCTGGCCGCCCCGTACATACGAACCCACCTTCACCAACATCAGCAACAGACACATGAATATACATTTACAAACATCAGCACACATCCTCTAACTTCCTCTATCGTCAGTACACATCCTCTAACATCCTCAAACATCCTCTAACATCCTCTAACATCCTCTAACATCCTCTAACATCCTCTAACATCCTCAAACATCCTCTAACATCCTCTAACATCCTCTAACATCACCAAACATCCTCTAACATCCTCTAACATCCTCTAACATCCTCTAACATCCTCTAACATCCTCTATCATCCTCTAACATCCTCTAACATCCTCTAACATCCTCTAACATCCTCTAACATCCTCTAACATCCTCTAACATCCTCTAACATCCTCAAACATCCTCTAACATCCTCAAACATCCTCTAACATCCTCTAACATCCACTAACATCCTCTAACATCCTGTAACATCCTCTAACATCCTCTAACATCCTCTAACATCCTCTAACATCCTCTAACATCCTCTAACATCCTCTATCATCCTCTAACATCCTCTAACATCCTCTAACATCCTCTAACATCCTCTAACATCCTCTAACATCCTCTAACATCCTCTAACATCCTCTAACATCCACTAACATCCTCTAACATCCTCTAACATCCTCTAACATCCTCTAACATCCACTAACATCCTTAAACATCCTCTAACATCCTCTAACATCCTCTAACATCCTCTAACATCCACTAACATCCTCTAACATCCTCTAACATCCACTAACATCCTTAAACATCCTCAAACATCCTCAAACATCCTCTAACATCCTCAAACATCCTCTAACATCCTCTAACATCCTCTAACATCCTCTAACATCCTCTAACATCCTCTAACATCCTAACATCCTCTAACATCCTCAAACATCCTCTAACATCCTCTAACATCCTCTAACATCCTCTAACCTCCACTAACATCCTAACATCCTCTAACATCCTAACATCCTCTAACATCCACTAACATCCTTAAACATCCTCTAACATCCTCTAACATCCTCTATCATCCTCTAACATCCTAACATCCTCTAACATCCTCAAACATCCTCTAACATCCTCTAACATCCTCTAACATCCTCTAACATCCTCTAACATCCTCTATCATCCTCTAACATCCTCTAACATCCTCTAACATCCTCTAATATCCTCTAACATCCTCTAACATCCTCTAACATCCTCTAACATCCACTAACATCCTCAAACATCCTCTAACATCCACTAACATCCTCTAACATCCTCTAACATCCTCTAACATCCTCAAACATCCTCTAACATCCTCAAACATCCTCTAACATCCTAACATCCTCTAACATCCTAATATCCTCTAACATCCTCTAACATCCTCTAACATCCTCAAACATCCTCTAACATCCTCAAACATCCTCTAACATCCTAACATCCTCTAACATCCTAACATCCTCTAACATCCTCTAACATCCACTAACATCCTCTAACATCCTAACATCCTCTAACATCCTCAAACATCCTCTAACATCCTCTAACATCCTCTAACATCCTCTAACATCCTAACATCCTAACATCCTCTAACATCCTCTAACATCCACTAACATCCTCTAACATCCTAACATCCTCTAACATCCTCTATCATCCTCTAACATCCTCTAACATCCACTAACATCCTATAACATCCTCTAACATCATAACATCCTCTCACATCCTCTAACATCCTCTAACATCCTCTAATATCCTAACATCCTCTAACATCCTCTATCATCCTCTAACATCCTCTAATATCCTCTAACATCCTATAACATCCTCTAACATCATAACATCCTCTCACATCCTCTAACATCCTCTAACATCCTTAAACATCCTCTAACATCCACTAACATCCTAACATCCTAACATCTTAACATCCTCTAACATCCACTAACATCCTCTAACATCCTCTAACATCCTAACATCCTCTAACATCCTCTAACATCCTAACATCCTCTAACATCCTCTAACATCCTCTAACATCCACTAACATCCTAACATCCTCTAACATCCTCTAACATCCTCTAACATCCTCTAACATCCTCTAACATCCTCTAACATCCTCTAACATCACCAAACATCCTCTAACATCCTCTAACATCCTCTAACATCCTAACATCCTCTAACATCCTCTAACATCCTCTAACATCCTCTAACATCCTCTAACATCCTCTTACATCACCAAACATCCTCTAACATCCTCTAACATCCTCTAACATCCTCTAACATCCTCTAACATCCTCTAACATCCTCTAACATCCTCTCACATCCTCTAACATCCTCAAACATCCTCTAACATCCACTAACATCCTAACATCCTCTAACATCCTCTAACATCCTCTAACATCCACTAACATCCTCTAACATCCTCTAACATCCTCTATCATCCTCTAACATCCTCTAACATCCTCTAACATCCTAACATCCTCTAACATCCTCTAACATCCACTAACATCCTAACATCCTCTAACATCCTCTAACATCCTCTAACATCCTCTAACATCCTCTAACATCCTCTAACATCCTCTAACATCCTAACATCCTTTAACATCCTCTAACATCCACTAACATCCTCTAACATCCTCTAACATCCTCTAACATCCTCTAACATCCTCTAACATCCTAACATCCTCTAACATCCTCTAACATCCTCTAACATCCTCTAACATCCACTAACATCCTCTAACATCCTCTAACATCCTCTAACATCCTCTAACATCCTCTAACATCCTCAAACATCCTCTAACATCCTCTAACATCCTCTAACATCCTCAAACATCCTCTAACATCCTTTAACATCCTCTAACATCCTCTAACATCCTCTAACATCCTCTAACATCCTCTAACATCCTCTAACATCCTCTAACATCCTCTAACATCCTAACATCCTCTAACATCCTAACATCCTCTAACATCCTCTAACATCCTCTAACATCCTCTAACATCCTCTAACATCCTCTAACATCCTCTAACATCCTCAAACATCCTCTAACATCCTTTAACATCCTCTAACATCCTCTAACATCCTCTAACATCCTCTAACATCCTCTAACATCCTTTAACATCCTCTAACATCCTAACATCCTCTAACATCCTAACATCCTCAAACATCCTCTAACATCCTCTAACATCCTCTAACATCCTCTATCATCCTCTAACATCCTCTAACATCCTCTAACATCCTCTAACATCCTCTAACATCCTCTAACATCCTCTAACATCCTCTAACATCCTCTATCATCCTCTAACATCCTCTAACATCCTCTAACATCCTCTAACATCCTAACATCCTCTAACATCCTCTAACATCCTCTAACATCCTCTAACATCCTCTAACATCCTCTAACACCCTCTAACATCCTCTAACATCATAACATCCTCTAACATCCTCTAACATCCTCAAACATCCTCTAACATCCTCTAACATCACCAAACATCCTCCAACATCCTCTAACATCCTCTAACATCCTCTAACATCCTCTAACATCCTCTAACATCCTCTAACATCCTCTAACATCCTCAAACATCCTCTAACATCCTCTAACATCACCAAACATCCTCCAACATCCTCTAACATCCTCTAACATCCTCTAACATCCTCTAACATCCACTAACATCCTCTAACATCCTCTAACATCCTAACATCCTCTAACATCCTCTAACATCCTCTAACATCCTCTAACATCATAACATCCTCTAACATCCTCAAACATCCTCTAAGATCACCAAACATCCTCTAACATCACCAAACATCCTCTAACATCCTCTAACATCCTCTAACATCCTCTAACATCCTCTAACATCCTCTAACATCTAACATCATCTAACATCCTCTAACATCCTCTAACATCCTAACATCCTCTAACATCCTCTAACATCCTCTAACATCCTAACATCATCTAACATCCTCTAACATCCTCTAACATCCTAACATCCTCTAACATCCACTAACATCCTCTAACATCCTCTAACATCCTCAAACATCCTCTAACATCCTCTAACATCCACTAACATCCTCTAACATCCTAACATCCTCTAACATCCTCTAACATCCTCTAACATCCTAACATCCTCTAACATCCTCTAACATCCTCAAACATCCTCTAACATCATAACATCCTCTAACATCCTCAAACATCCTAACATCCTCTAACATCCTAACATCCTAACATCCTCTAACATCCTCTAACATCCTCTAACATCCTCTAACATCCTCTAACATCCACTAACATCCTCTAACATCCTCTAACATCCTCTAACATCCTCTAACATCCTCTAACATCCTCTAACATCCTAACATCCTCTAACATCCTCTAACATCCTCTAACATCCTCTAACATCATAACATCCTCTAACATCCTCAAACATCCTCTATCATCCTCAAACATCCTCTAACATCCTCTAACATCCTCTAACATCCTCTAACATCCTCTAACATCCTCTAACATCCTCTAACATCCTAACATCCTCTAACATCCTCTAACATCCTCTAACATCCTCTAACATCCTCTAACATCCTCTAACATCCTCAAACATCCTCTATCATCCTCAAACATCCTCTAACATCCTCTAACATCCTCTAACATCCTCTAACATCCTCAAACATCCTCAAACATCCTCTAACATCCTCTAACATCCTCTAACATCCTCTAACATCCTCTAATGTCCTCTAACATCCTCTAAAATCCTCTTACATCCTCTAACATCCTCTAATGTCCTCTAACATCCTCTAAAATCCTCTTACATCCTCTAACATCCTCTAATGTCCTCTAACATCCTCTAACATCCTCTAACATCCTCTAACATCCTCTAACATCCACTAACATCCTCTAACATCCTCTAACATCCACTAACATCCTCTAACATCCTCTAACATCCTCTAACATCCTCTAACATCCTCTAACATCATAACATCCTCTAACATCCTCTAACATCCTCTAACATCCTCTAATATCCTCTAACATCACCAAACATCCTCAAACATCCTCTAACATCCTCTATCATCCTCTATCATCAGCACCTCGTCTAGCCCGCGCTCCAGAGAGGACTAGGGGGTGCAGTAGTGCAGCGGTGAACACAGAGAGGTGCTATAGAATGATGAATCGTCATAACCAATTACCCGGTTAACGAGGCCTTGGGCACATCGTCAATGTGGAGGAGGATGATACATTGATTAAACCCGAGTTACATACAGCACAACTATTGATGATGAATGGGACAATGGTTCTTTAGTAGTCCTAAACAGTACTAGCATCACTGGAATGAAAGGATTGGTCCAATTAGTCGGATGCCTCGTGATAAAATGGAAAACGGAAGCGATTTGAGACTGAGCCATTACCTAACCCTGATTGGAGGTTAGATTACCAGACATCTAGCTGAGGGTACTATGTGGCAGTATGGCTGCTATCATTTCTAGGGCATCTTTCAACCTCGCCAGTGCAAAAACACATGAGAGGTGACTGCAGATTTTACACTGTGTCTGTTTTTTTCAGTGAAGTGAATCTTTTTTCTTTTTTTTGCACAGATTACAGTTGGAGAGCAACAGTTGCTATGGAGATGGAGTGAAGTCACGCATGTGAAGCAGTTCCATGGATGGGCAGAGGAAGATTCAGCAGCAAAGACAGACAGACACACACACACACACACACAGACACACACACACACACACACACACAGACACACACACAGACACACACACAGACACACACACACACAGACACACACACAGACACACACACACACAAACAGACACACACACACACACACACAAACAGACACACACACACACACACAAACAGACACACGCACACATACTGTACACACAGACACACACACACACACAAACAGACACACACACACACACACACACATAGACACGCACACAAAGAGAGTATATTTTCAGTCGCGTGTGTTTGTTATTTCGTTCGTTGGTTCGTTCTTTGGTTCGTTCGTTGGTTCGTTCGTTGGTTCGTTCGTTGGTTCGTTGGTTCGTTGGTTCGTTCTCTAGTAGGATTAAGCAAAAACTACCAGACCGATTTTCACTAAACTCAGTGAGTGTCGGCTAAATGACTGTAACGTAATGTAATGTAATGTAATGGGTGTAGCGTGGTCTGAAGAAGGGCTTGCAGCCCGAAACGTCACCTCAGTGTCAATAAAACATCCTGGGAGCATATTTGTGGTGTGTAGACGTGTCCTGGTGTATCAGGGGCCATCTTAGAACCCACTACACTTTGGTGCAGATCCGAATCACTGGGCGGATACGCGGATGACATCAGAACCAAACTTGTCCCATTCCCCCTCACGTCATCTGTACTTCTCCTGCCAGGTTTAGCACACTGCCCCCGGTGGCTGAGTGGATAAGACACTGCTCTAAGAGTCCCGGACTCTAATCAATCTAATCGAGTCAATTCAGCTTTAGATGGATAGATATCAACTTATTTCTTTGCTGTTTCCGCAAATAATAGTATCTTATCTTTCTATACATGTGTAAAACAAAATAATATCTGATTCATGAAAAACAAATCAGATAAACATTGACTGACTGTATTATGAAAAATTAAATTAGCCTGGATCCTGTGGCATCACATATAATTCAAAAGTTGATGAGTCACTGGGCGGATACGTGAATTAAATCAAAACAAGGCCATTTCTTGGTGCATTTCTCTTCATGTCATATGTACGTCTGCCTGGTTTACCATACTGCTTGTTTTACCATTCTGCATTTTTATTTTATTTTTTGTTGTAATTTTAAAATTATTTTAATGGTATTGTTTCTTTGAAATCAGTTGTCATTGTGTTTACATGATTTAGAGTTCGTTTCCAACCAGGAAAGAGTTAGAGCTGGCGCTGTTTTCTTAATGTTTACAATGGGTAATGAGCTCTAGGGCGCGATAGAGACGAGAGATGTGTTCCAAGCGCTTTTTAGCGCCATGAGCTAAAGGCTTTTTTTGCAGTTTAAAAAAAGTTTAACTTAGAACTGTAGAAGGATATTCTGAGAATGAACGGTCGGGTTTTTGGCAAAACCGCAGAGACAGCGATCGTTAGCACTAGCTAACATTAGCGAGCTATCTTAACATGGCTATTTAATCTGCAGTCTGCAAAAACACAACGCTCATTGCTAATGTAGTTGTAAAACATCGGTAAACTAGCTAGCTCTAAACTCCAGCACTAGTGCACTTTACGCAGTTGTAAGTAGGGCTGGATTTAAAAAAATATATGAATCGATTCAGAATCGATTCTGAATCAAATGATTCAGAATTGATTCATGAATTCCAAAATCGATCTTTTATTTAATGAATGAATGAATAAATGAAGGAATGAATAGTTCATTCATTCATTCAATGATTAATTCATTCATTCATTTTTGGAAATCAATATCGATACACAGCCGTAGTATTGATGTGTTGCATAACTTGGCTGTCATGTAATTAAGATTACAGCTCAAAAACTAACCGAATCGATACTGAATCGAGTCGAATCGAATCGTGATAATCGATTCTGAACCTTGTGAATCGGAATCGAATCGATTCTTGAAGTTGGAATCGATACCCAGCCCTAGCTGTAAGCTTCACGCTGTTCAGCTACAGGTGGACACAGACTCATGTTTTCATCCATCTCTTGTTATGTAAAGGACTATGTGCTACATTGATTTGTATGAATGGTGCTATAGAAATAAAATGACAGTGAAATTGATTGACACACAGACACACACAGACAGACACTGACACAGACACATTACATTACAGTCATTTAGCAGACGCTTTTATCCAAAGCGACACACACAGACACACTGACACACACACTGACACACACCGACACACAGACACACTGACACACACAGACAGACACTGACTCACCACAGAGACACACTGACACACACAGACACACACAGACACTCAGATGCACACAGAGGCAGACACTGCTGTTAGGGTGCACGTTACTACTGGCCAGGGAACAGAACCGGTCCTGCAGACAGGCCGGAATGAAAGAGCTCCTCTCTGCTGTGTCTCAGCATGCATGTATGTTCTCGGAGTCTGTAAACGGGCCCATTAATGGTGCGTTCGTTTGTGGTCGGAAGTGGCAAGTCGCAAGTGGCAAAATACCTACCTCCGACCTGTGTGCATTCGAGCTATATACCATAATATCACAGTTACCTAGTTATATCTATATACCATTATATCACAGTTACCTAGTTATATCTATATACCATTATATCACAGTTACCTAGTTATATCTATATACCATTATATCACAGTTACCTAGTTATATCTATATACCATTATATCACAGTTACCTAGTTATATCTATATACCATTATATCACAGTTACCTAGTTATATCTAGTGCATTCGAGCAACTGGGGGCTGAGAAACATATCCGAATTTGCGACAAGGAAGTGCGAGTTCATGAGGTGTTTTATTTAATCATTCCTAGTAGCAAGTCGCAATTTGCCACCTCCCATTTATAAACGAACGCACCATAATATGACTTCTATTTCCTGGATACTGACAGAAAGGCACAGAGGCAGTCAGCACCCAGACCACCAACCTACGACTAGAGAGACCACCAACCCACACCTAGAGAGACCATCAACCTACAACTAGAGAGACCACCAACCCACACCTAGAGAGACCATCAACCTACAACTAGAGAGACCATCAACCTACAACTAGAGAGACCATCAACCTACAACTAGAGAGACCATCAACCTACAACTAGAGAGACCATCAACCTACAACTAGAGAGACCATCAACCTACAACTAGAGAGACCATCAACCTACAACTAGAGAGACCACCAACCTACAACTAGAGAGACCATCAACCTACAACTAGAGAGACCATCAACCCACGCCTGGAGAGACCATCAACCTACAACTAGAGAGACCATCAACCTACAACTAGAGAGACCATCAACCCACACCTGAAGAGACCATCAAGCCATGCCTGGAGAGACCATCAACCTACAGCTGGAGAGACCATCAACCTACACCTAGAGAGACCATCAACCCACGCCTGGAGAGACCATCAACCCCCGCCTGCAGAGCGTCCTTCGCAGCGCGGTGGTCATCTCTCTGAGGAGCTGCGCTGTATTACAGCGTCTCTGCATCATCAATCTCCACGCCGACGCCATTTTCCGCCTCTATGACTGTGAACAGGCCTCCGCGGCTCAGGTGATTAACATGCTAACGTCGGGCTGAATAGCCCCCCGCTCCGGTGAGCGCGGCGTCGCACGGCCTCGTGGGTAATAGGTCCTCCGCTCCGCTCCGCTATGCCCACAGCCCCTCCCTGACCAGTGACCACCCCTTCCTCCACTTAACTCAAATCGATGGGCTCTTCTCCAGACAGACTATTTATCTGAGAGATCCAAGGAGGGGGCCACTGAACAGACCGCAGAGACCCGGGCCCCTCCGCCCGACTGGGGGGGGAGA